>NC_134469.1:9293549-9393458 GCF_964194025.1 Convolutriloba macropyga
CCTCTTATGGGGCAAATGTTGTAAATGCAGCACATTTCAAATGCTACATACAAATATTTGATATCGCGTTACACGGATTTGTGGTCCCATTGATTGGATAAAATGTTTTGTTCATTGTTCAATTTATGCTACCATGAACGCAGAAACAAAAACAAAATAATTTATTTGGAAATCAATTTTTTCCTTATAGTACACGATGCCGGGATTCAAACATGATATTCAAGATTAATGTACTAAAAATCATTTTGACAAGATGCTAAATGCCAACATACAAAGGGGGAGTTTGGCAGAAAAATAGCGAGAATATATAAAAACGTTATATTTTCGCTAATTATTGCGCCCTTACTTAGCAAAGAAAATTTGATCATTTTTCGTTCGATGGCCATCCTCAATCTTAGCAGCTACATAATTACAGCACCCAACACGTTAACGTAATCCTATTTCAAAGGAGCTTTTGTAAAGATGAGTTGTAATCAGACTTACCAGAAAATTCATTGTATGCAAGTTTTCACTTGAAAATCACATACAGTCATCCAATTGTTCTCTATTTTTTGAATATTGGATAGCTATTTTCCCAGGCCTAGGCCTCGTCTTCTGAAAAGACTTTCAAAGTCTAGTAGGGGGGGCAATATTGACTATAATTACACGGTCGAGCTTCCTAGTTAAAGTCGAGCTAATATCTTTTCATGGGCCGAGCTTAAATCTTTTCATAACGAGGAAAGTCCAGCTAAAGACTTTTCATGGGTCCACCATTAGTCATTTCATAACCAACAAAGTCGATTAAATGACTTTTCATGGGTCCACCATTAGTCTTTTCATAAGTCTGTTTTTTTCAAATTCCGAAATTTTTCATTTTTGTCTGCCTCTGTACTTACAGACGCAGAGCCGGAGCAAGACTAAATAGCTTTGCACCGGAGCAGTCCAACTTAAAAAGTAGTTTGAAAACTGCTAAAAGCCTTAAGATCTTTGTCAAATTTTAAGATAAAGTGTTAGGGCAACTCGAGTATATTACCACCTTACTTGATTCGATGAAATCAGCTAGCTTAAGTGTATTGGTCCTAGTCCCATTAGCCATGACAAATTTTTGGCGCTATTCACTTTGTTTTCCCCTCCAATATAATAAACTATCTTTTTTAATAAAAATAATGCAGGTTTTTGAGGGATTAGTGGTTCTTCTGAATCGTAAAAAAAGAAGGAGCATAAACGCTGACTATGTTATATGCAATATTGGACGGACAATTTCAATGGCAAAAAAGCAGACTTAAGAAAAGAACAATAATGCACCCATGAAAAAACTTTAACTCGACTTTGTTTGCAAACATCGTGTCGAGCTTAAGGCCAGCCGAAAAATTGGGTCGAGCTAAAGTCTTTTGTAAAAATTTGAGTCCAGCTAAAGTCTTTTTGCGATTTTGCGACAAATCTGAGTCGGGCTAAAGTCCAGATTGTCTTCAATTCCAGCTAAAATCTTTTCAAAGCTCATATGAGTCGAGTATGGTCTTTTCATAGTACATTTGGGTCGAGCATTGTCTTTTCATAAGTCTGTAACTAGACCTGGGTTATACTTCTGCTAAACATTTTAGTACATAAAACCTAGACCCCTTGAGACCTTGTAAGCCTGTCTGCTGATAGTGAGGTGGAACAACTGCTGGTCCATATCACAGGTAAGTGTAAACGATGACAAACTTCCAAGTTGTTCCCTGTCGATCCGTTAACAAATTTAAGTATCAATCCATAAAATGAGTATGCTGATTTAAGCCCGAGAAAGAGCCACGCAGTTTTGGTTTAGGGATATCAAGAGAACAAAATGCGAATCGGAAGGAAGATTTAAACTGGAAAGACTTTGTAACGAAGTGATGTAATTCCCGAAGCAAAAAATGAACGCAGTTACAACAATTGCAGGCTTCAACGACAACCGAAAAAATGGTGTCTCAATACTGTTGAGACTTCGAAAGGCTAATTAGCTTCGAACTGAACCCCAAAACTATCCTAATACTGAAAACTATTGGAACCTCAAATAAAAAAATTAAATTGCAATAAAAGCATATATATATATATATATATATATATATATATATATATATATGAATATATACATAATATAAAGGGAAACAACAAACAATTACGCTCAAACATCTGTCCAGTGCAAACAAAGATCATAGTTAAATACAGAACTATCCAAAAACTAGTGAGGTCACCATTAATACTCTCGTTTGAACTTAAAAAGAAGAAAACATTGGAAACCGTTCAGCCGTCTATCATTATAAATGACAGAATTTTTCGCTCTTTCGTTTTTTCGCAACGACCAAAATCTTGTGAGGCGGAGGAAGCAGCTTCGAAGAAGAGCAAAATTGATCTCTGTTTGAATAACCTAAATAACGTCAACTAACTTCAAATAACGCTTTGATAGAACATACGTTATCAATTTGCTCAATGTGCTACTTTTTTATTCAAAAAACCTTGCCGACTATGTCTGTCAACAATTTTATCACAAACAAGTTTACTAATTTTTTTTGACAAGATGCTAAAAGCCACCTTGCAAAAACGGGATTTTCGCAGAAAAAAACAGGAGAGATAAATGAAAACGTTATATTTGTGTTGATTATTGCGCACTAACTTAGTTTAAAAAATTTTCGGCATTATTCATTTGATTACCATCCTCAATCACAGCAATCATATAACTATAGCTCCCAATACTTTACCGTAATTATAGTTTAATTGAATTTTGGAATGATGAGTTGTAATCACACTTTACAAAACAATTAACGTGTGCTTGTGCAAGGCTTCATATGAAGATCACATACAGTCATCCAATTGTCGTCTATTTTTTGAATAATCGATAACATACTCAAAAATTGATCGATGAACCAACACCTCAAACGGCATAGAAAACATCAGACTTTCTGACTTTTTTGACATTGCTGCAACTCAAATACTGTCGGCATATTATATGCTGAATTTGTGAAAAAACTTCAGATGCAAGATAATGGCAAACAATCAACATCCGCCCAAATGTTATGGTAAAATTGTTGTGATAAACTTATAAAATAGCCTCTGCTGTTCAAAAGTTCATTAGCACAACATGGGTTATACTAAAAACAACTCTGCAACCGATTTGTGCAAGAAAGAGGAGGGCAGCAACCATCTTGTGGAATGTACTGGCCCAAGGTTTGATGAGAACTGCTGCATCATCTGGACAAACATTGGGTTGTGGACACTCATTTCCAAAAGTTTCTTCGCAGAGCCCTTCCTACGTGGTTTTTTTGTTTACCAGGAACTGTAAAAAAAGAGCGTTGCTATGCTGTGGAGGACCTGTTTTCAGTCAGGGAGGCTGACAGCATTGAGCTGTACGGGCGCAAAAGAAAATGTGCGTATCTTTGGCGTAGATGAGGTAAAGATATCTTTGCATAGGTGTTGAGTGTGGCTGCGAAGGCAGGTGTCATAATCACTTCAAAAGATATGAGTACATGTCATCACTTACCACGTGGAGGTAAAGACCCAACGCCCATAATTGCCAAGTTTGCAGACGTTATACTAAACATCAGTTGATGAAGAAAAAAGGGACTTTGAAAACCACTAACATATTTGTTAATGACTACCTGATCCCAATTCGTGCCAAGATAACTAAAAAAATTAGTGAGAAGGAAAATGTCGGTAAAGTTTTTACTGTTAATGCAAAAAAAATATTTTTCTTATGCGGGACAATGAAAAGATTGTATTCGAAAATCTCTTTAAGTTCCAAAAGTAGGATGATGAGCTATTCTCAGATGCATGCAAGAATGTAAAAAAGCTGCCTTTAAATCATTGGGATATCTGATGTACCAGTTTGCGAATTGATGTTTCTCTGGTCTGCTGAACTATTTTTGAACTGTTGTGGTGACGTCGAGCGAAATCCTGGGCCTGAAATCGAAAACGAAAATTTTTCAAATCTTCGCAAAAATATGAACAAAACTTACGCGTTGCTCATATTAGCTTTCAAAACGTAACAAAAAGCGTATTCAACTCAATCATTTCTTAATGACTTTGGATAAAATTCTGTTGCGGGTATATCAAAAAGTTGATTTACAGCAGATGATAAACGTGTTTTAACCTGTTTGATCAATCAAAATACGACTCGTTTTGGTTAAATGTCGGCGAAAACTTGCATGCAACTGCAGGTTTAAAATAATTTTGAGTGTAACTTACAACCCCTCAAGTAGAAGCAGAATTAGTTCCTAAAGCAATTATTGACTAACATTGACAATTTTTCTTGAGAGTTTATTCCTGTTGTTCCCTTGGCTGATTTTAACATAGATTACCTAAATGTTAGCCAGAAAAAAATAGGACGCCACAGTTCCGCACTACAGTTTTACAACATCTAGACCAAATTTAACTACGCGTTTCTATAAGCCGACAAACAGCAAGTAATTGAAACTGGTAAGCGTTTGCAGTAGGCGCTTATTGTCTTGTAGTATAAGCCCACAGCAAGTAATTGAAACTGGTAAGCGTTTGCAGTAGGCGCTTATTGTCTTGTAGTCACAAAAAGTCCGCACTTGCCAAATATTTTTTGTGGGAGATCTTCCGTCTTTTTCGTCCTCTAAAACATATTCTTATCATGTACTGTTGAAGTGGAACTCAAAACTATTTTACCTGCGAGATGCAAGTGTAAATTTACATGAAATCAAAGTCGATTGAAAAAGTGTTTGACAGACGAGTCAACAGCTTTTCCTATCCATAAAACTAGCACACGGCGTGAATTCCGCTTCAAACGAACTGGGACCAGTTAAAATTCAATAAAAACTATTTGTGTTTGTATATAAATCTTTTACACTTATTGCATGTTTAGGAACAGCTATTCTTTTACAACAATATAGTGTTCTCTCTCTCTCTAACACTCTCTCTCATCTTTCTCTCTCACTAACGTCTAAAGCCTATGCTATTACCACTTGTACCAATTTTATTGCCTATCGGTAACCAAATAATTTTCGGCAGCAGTTTTCCTTGCAAAAGCTAACGAGTTCTAGTTTTTCGCATTAGGAATTTTCACATTGTACTACTCGTGCAATCATGATTGAATAACCAAAGAGACTATTTTTTGCCATAAACTTAAGCATTTTTATTTTGTTGGCCCTAACCCTCAAAACTGGTTACTTGACGTGCTGATAGTGGCAAGAGATGAAACAACTGCTGGCTCTTATCACAGTAGTAAACGACCTCAAATTTCCAAGTTGTTTGTCTCATTCGATCCTTTAACAAAAATAATTATCAATCCATCAAATGCATAAGCTTTTTTTAAGACCAAGAGAAACCCACGCTGTCTTGTTTTAGGGACATCAGGAGCAAAATATAAAAATCCGAAGGGAGTTATAACCATGGATAACTGAATTTGAGGAGCAGAATTGGAAACCTTTGTAACGATGTGATGCAATACCGGAAGCAAAAAATGAATACTTTTTCAACAGTAGCAGGCTTCAACGACAATTAAAAAATAATGTCTCGTTGTTGTTGGGATCTCGAAAGGCTATTTGAGCTAATTCAGTTCAACTTGAATCCCAATTACATTCTAATTGGAAAAACTATTGGTACTTGAAAAAAATGTGAACTACAACATAAGCATATATACATTCATTATATCGAGAAAAACATAAAATAGTTACACCCAGGTATTTGACAAGTGCAAAGATAGAACATAAACATAACGAAACACAGAATTATCAAATAATGGTGGGGTCACCTTTAATACATGCGTTTAAGCTAAAAAAAAGAAAACATTAGAAATGGTTCAGCCGTCAATCATTGACAATGGCAGAAAAATTTTTCGCTGTTTCGTTTTTTCGCAACGACCAACATGTTTTGAAGCGAAGGAGGCCGCCTTGAAGAAGAGCGAAATTGATCTCTGTTGAATAATGTAAATAATGCCAACGTCAAATAACTTCAAATAAAGTTTTGACAGAACATACGTTACCACTTTGCTCAATTTGCTATTTTTTATACAAAAATGCTAGAACCTTGTCGACTAATTCTTTCAACAATTTTATCACAAGCAATTTTACTAATTTTTTTCTGACAAGATGCTAAAAACCAACTTGCAAAAAACGGATTTGGGCAGGAAAAAAAAAGAGGAGAGAAATACAAAAACGTTATATTTGTGTTGAATATTGCGCCCTAACTTAGTAAAAAAAATTAAACAACTTTCGTTTCATAGCCATTTTCAGTCAACCCATTTTCAAATAATTATAGCTCCCAACACATTACCGTAATTATAGTTTAAAAGATTTTTTGTAAAGATCAGTTGTAATCACTCTTAACAAAAGAC
Source organism: Convolutriloba macropyga (assembly GCF_964194025.1). Taxonomy (NCBI): domain Eukaryota; kingdom Metazoa; phylum Xenacoelomorpha; order Acoela; family Convolutidae; genus Convolutriloba; species Convolutriloba macropyga. The sequence continues at coordinate 9,299,842 of NC_134469.1, forward strand.
AATTAACTTGTGCAAGGTTTCACATGAAGTTCACATACAGTCATCCAATTGTACTCCACTTTTTGAATATTGGATTGATATTTTATAATTCTGCTTAATATTTTAGAACAGAAACCCTAGACCCCTAAACCCTAGACGTTGTCAGATAGTGAGGTGGAACAAATGCTGGTTCATATCACAGGTAGTGCGAACGATGACAAACTTCCAAGTTGTTCCGTCTCACTCAATCCTTTAACAAATTTAGTTATCAATCCATCAAAAGAATATGCTGCTTTAAGCCCAAGAGAAACCCTCCCAGTTTTGTTTTGGGGACATCAAGAGAAAAATTTGTCTGAAGGGAGTTATAACCTGGAAACCTTTGTAACGTTGTGGTGTAAAATCGGACGCAAAAAATGAACGCAGTTTCAAAGATTGCAGGCTTCAATGAAAACCCAAAAAAGTGTTATCTCAATGCTGTTGAGACTTCGGAAGGCCACTTAAGCTGATTGGTTTCAAATTGAACCCAATACTATCCTAACTCTGAAAACTATTGTAACTTCAAATAAAAAACAACTAAATTGAGACAACAGCGTATATACATACAAAAAATCATGAGGAACAACAAATACTTACGCTCAAATATCTGGCCAGTGCAAAAAAGGACATAGTTAAATACAAAAAAATCGGAAAAATAGTGTTGGTCCTTGCGTTTAAGCTTAAGACCCAAAAAATACATTTGGAAACGTTCAGCCGTCCCTCCATAAAATGGCAGAAAAAACATTTCCTTGTTTCGTTTCCTCGCAACGACCGATATTTTTTGAGGTGGAGGAAGCAGCTTCCAAGAAGAGCGAAATTGATCTCTGTTTGTATAACTTAAATAACGTCAGCCTCAAATAACTTCAAATAAAGCTTTGAGAGAACATACTTTGCTCACATACTTTTTTCACAAACAATTTTTCTAAATTTTTTTGACAAGATAATAAAAATGAACTTGCAAAAAAAAAATTTTGGCAGAAAAAAACAGGAGAGATATATAAAAACGTAATATTTTTGTTGATTATGGGCCCCTATCTTAGAAAAAAAATTTATGCATATTTTGTTTGATGATCATCTCCAAACATAGCAATCATATAATTATAGCACCCAACACATTACCTTAATTATAGTTTAATAGAGTTTTTTTTAAAGATAATTTTTAATCAGACTTAATAAAAAAGTTTACGTATGCAAGGCTTCACATGAAGATCACATACAGACATCCAACTGTGGTTTAATTTTTGAAAATTGGGTTAACTTTTGAAAATTTGGTTCGTCTAGTATTTGAAAATCGGGAAAATTGCGTTGAATTGGGTTATTCTTTTGCTCAATTCTTTAGAACGGCCCCTCGAGACTTCTATCTACCACGCAGGTGCAAGCTCCATCATGCCAAGAAAATTTTTCGACTGGCACAATCTAGGTGCTAAGATGGCTCTGATGCAAGACTTTCATCGGGTTCTAACAATTAGAGTTCATTATGAAAAGTATTTGAATGAGCAAGAAAACACAGGGAACAAACTCGATCTAGACCATTACAGAGCTAGCATCATAGCTTCCTTTTCTTAATATTTTTACTGGCAGCCAAATATAGTTCCAAATGTTCTAGAGCTGTCAGATTTCAAAACCGAATACAGTCAATTTTGTTCAGGGTGTACCGGATACTCTCACAATTTTTGACAAAGAAAATTCAACGTTGCCTTGTTAGTTAAGGCGGTTCAAAATTATCCGGAAATTGCGTTTTTGATGTTCAGTTTTGTTTCTGTACTTCTTCGCTATAACACTACAAATACATAATTGTTCCATTACAACTACAATAATTGTTTGTAAAGCCAAATGTTACGCACTTAATTTTGAGGATGTTTATTCGGTGTTTTAGAAGGTAATCTCAGGTGTAATTAGATAAAAATATCATTCTTTTACAAAGACTTAAAATGCTTGTTTCACGGTTCAATATTAGCAGATATAATTTCAATGCAATTAGCTAGAAATAGCCTTTATTTGAGCTGTTCAGATGCGTGATAAACCCAGATGTTGCCTGTTGTTTTCATAGCTTTTCAATCCTATAGTTAATTTCGTCAGTGTCTCTTTTAACTTTGGGAATCTCAGAAACATTTTGCAGCTCAATCTTAAATTGTCTTATCGAAATTTATAAAGAATATTTAAAGAGAAGTTTTGCGAGTTTTACTGATTATTTGAGATGTAATCATCAACTGATTGTCAGGCTGGTTCTTCGCTGTTTTGTTCTTCTTGAGTTTGGTACAGCTTTATATCGAGTTGTATTGGTGATTCGCAAACATTTAGTGATCTTCAAGTTTTAGGCTTTCGTACGTTTCTTGATGTTAGCTGAGTGCTTATGCAATTTCCGTATCAGTACTTGCCTTATAGGTATAATTATTTCACGGGGTAAATAACTTCTCATATTTTTTATCAATTATACAAATTTATCTTCACTGAATTTAGGAGGCAAGATTTGAGGCTCTTAGGTACGTAATATGTTTATTAGTAATCTATCAAGCTGCGGTTCTTTTTAATAACACAAACAAATTAGATATTACAGTTTTTGATGGAAATAAGGACTAAGTATAGCCTTGAAACTATCTGAATGTGAACTAAATTACAGCGTTTTATATGAATATTTGAGGAAAATAATCACGTAACTACGAAGCAGAAATTAGGGGCGGGACACTACCTGACTTCAAGAAAGTTCTTCATGAAATTTTCAAAAGAACATATATAATCTACACTAACATAAGGTTAGAAACATGGTTTTGTTGGAGCCAACCAATTTAAGTTTTCTTAGAAAAGAGGTTTAGGCCAATGCATTAAGTTGAAGACAAATAAACAGTTTAAAAGTAATAAGTTTGAAGAGGAAACAAGTTAGAATAGAAATTAATGAAATCAAAATCACAACGAGAGAGCAGATAAAATTGAAATTGCCTATGGCATGTTAAAGACTTGAAGGCGGGCTAAATTTGGAGGGAAAAATAAGAAAAAATGTTAAAGATCGGGCTGAGAGAAGAGGTTTAACATAGCACTTGAATAATCAATTTTAATGGCATTAAATAAATGGCTCTAAACTGGGAGGAGGCATGTATAAATTAACTGGTTTATAGCACTGGTTAGATTGTTGCATTGAATTGTTTTTTTTATTTAGTGCACTGGTTAAGGAAACCCAATGAGGGAAAACGAGGCTTAAAAATAATACTTGTGTACTTTCGAGAACTCAAAGCGCGCTTTCCGCAAGGACTCTAGCTGCTTTATACTTTTCGTATTCTGTATCCAATCGCTCCATGTAAAATGAAATTGTTTTTGTGGCTGGACTAGTGAAGAGTTGAAGGAAATTAGTAAATTCTCTCCCTAAAAAGAAAAATTTTGTCCCTTGAAGACATGTCTTAATTTTTTGTTCTTGTCGTCAATTGCGTTGTTCTAGTGTTTGTTAATCGTATAGTTGCCATTGGGGCGAGTATAAACAACATTGTTGCATATTATCCGTGCAATAATTTTCCACATTTTAGCTCTCTATGAAGCATTTATGGGTTAGTTAATTGTATCTTTGCAAAGCTAATAATTCACATTGTTTTTGCTGGATTATATATGTTTCAGGTCAAACTAAGCTCAATTTAACGACACTTGGAGCTTAAATATCCTTCACTGTGGCGTGTGAAGTTTTTTTGGGGGAGAAAAAGAATTGTCCAACAAAACAAAATTAATCGCTTTTCGCACGTGCTTTTCATTTTGCTTTTTCATTGTCTTCTACTGGCTTCGGGAGTTTGTCTGCCTTTCGAGCATAAACTAAGCGAAACCCTGGTGCATTATGTGCAGGCCTGTTAACAGCAACACGTTAATTGTTTCTATTAAAAAGAATGACAGGTTTATTTCGTTTGCCTGCTTTAGCGTGTAGATTGATCAGTATTAACAGGTAATTTCAAGTAACAATTAGTTGAGTGTTTCTGGACTAATGTTACACTTTGTTTTGTGTGTTTAAAAAATTACAGTGATGTTGCTTCATGTGTGGAAATTAGTTTTGTTAATTTGTAAAGTTCAAATTTGAATGTTAATTTTATATCTAGTTTCTCTAGTTTCAAAATAAGTGTCAACTATATTGATTGCTGTTTTCAACTCTGACTTTTTGCTTAATTACTTGTACTTCAGAGCGTTTCGTGACTCGCTGATTTTTTTCCGCAAATTTACGATTGCACACTGTCAGTCAATTTTTAATCAGTGATCAGGTACTCAGATTAAACCCAATACTGTGAGACTGATGCAATATTTCTGTTTCGCCAATATCACAAGTTAATTATTGTCATTATCACAAGTTGTTGCGGTTCAATGTGCTCCATAATTGCAATTGTATTACCTATTTGCTTCCGCTGCACATAGGATGAGCTCATTCGTCAGTAGTGCTGTGGGAGAGGGCCCATGGAATTTAACTAGTTTTTTTTTCAATTGCCATTGTCACTCAGTGTAGTTTCATTTTCAGGTAGATGATCATTACTCTAGTTAGATTTCTGCAATTATACTTGTTATTTACGGATGTAACTGTTATATGAGATGTGTAGGAGCATGTGGTTTTAGTTTCAAGAAAGTTTGCTGTTATATCAGAACATGATTGAAGAATATTGAGAATTTTTATAAAAACCAGTTATCGTTTTTGTGCATTAATTCAAATGCAAAAAAATCAATTACTTGTTTATATCTGTTTGTAAAGATTCTAGACACTTGTACTGGTTACTGGTTACTGTTGAGATAGAAACTGTTTTGAGAGGTTTTTTGGTATTAAAATTTGTTTTTTTCCGATTTTTTGTTGATCTGCGACACTGAGGTAGGTTGAATAAACTTGTAATTTTTTTCTATTTTACTCAATTTCAATCAAGTTTTTAGGCTTCGAGCGGTAGATAATGGTGGGGAGGAACAATGCAATAAAAAAGGTTTAGTGAAGTTTTTGTTCGATTATCATTTGCATTTCTGGACACTGGAAAAATTCAGAAAGTTAGGGTGCTCGCCATCGCTGGAAATTTAAACTGCTCCAATTGGGCTCATAGTTTGTAGATCACTTGAATAGCTCAAAAAAATTCGTAGCGCAAACATTTGGCATAAAATAACCTTTTTTAACAGACGTGCGGCTAACTCTGTAATCTGAATATGGATTTTTTATCAAACGCCAATTTTAGAGGTGAATATGTCGTCAGTGTTCAAACTATAAAAAATTGGGATGGTGAAAATGGTACTGTCTAGGCCTGGTAGTAATGTGTTTTGCTGAACTATTTTGTTTAGAACTATGAATGGGGTCGAAATGTTGGTTTTTCTGTCGGAAATGCCAATTTATTGGTGTCATTTCCCCGCTAAATTAGCTTTTTGGAGGCTTCTGCTGGTCTTGTGAATCTCAGGTGGCCTAAACGAGTAGTTCTGGTCCAGTATTCGTGATTGCAGCCATCAAAATTAACATTTTCAAGTTTTTGGAGATAATTTTATGTTTTCATGTTTTACGTTTGATCGGCAAAATTTGCTCAAGTTTAGATTGTGGTTCGTCGTTTTTGACAAAAATGATATCGGAGTATCAGAGTTTGCAGATAGGTGACTTCTGCTAATAATTGTGACTCATATTAGTGACTAATATGCTGTTGACTGCTATTGGTGCAGTTTGGTGCATGAATTGACGTCAGGATTTTAAGTTTTTCAATTTGAATTTTTTTGCCCATTTTCAGCAATTATGTGCATAATTCGAATTTTCACTTTTATCATTTTTGAAACTCTGGTTAACTGAATGAGTTCAATAGGCCTGGACAACTAATAGAGAGGCTGCATATAGGATATGAGCTCATAAATCAGCTATTTTATACTATTTTTCTGGTCAAGATTTGACTCTAGTTTGTATCAAAACTGGACACTTAGTAGGGCTTCAGCATTCTGTTATTATTTCAACATTTTACTGAATAACTTTCAAAATCTATAATATGGGCATACAGAACTTGAGCATACGGATGTCTTAGGCTAATAATTTTAGGATTCGGATCTTTATAGTGGGTTCACTTTATAGTGAGTTCGCCGTCACTGCAGTTTTAATTTGCTCCAGTCCAGCTCAAAATAGCCAGTCGCTTCGTAGCGCTTGAAGCGCAGAAATTTAAGAAAATTCAACTGTTTTTTTCTTGTTATGACGGTTTTTGCTGCAGTGAACCTCGGCTCTTTGAAAGACTCTGATAAGGAATAGGTTAAGGTCAAACTCACTGTGTTGAAAACAGGCGTAGTGGATAAAATGGCTATGATTGTGCTGCACATATGTAAGACTATCCCAATCAATACAAATAAGGGTTATACTGGGGTTCCAAGATGAATTTTTTATCACTATTTACAAGAATTTCACGGAAACCATCTTGGTTTTCAACATTTTGACAGTGTATTTTTAAGTTATATATGCACTGCGAGACTGTGAGTGCATATTCAAAGAACAATACTTGTGAAAGAACTGATGGTATTGTTAAATGCTATCAGAAGTTTTCAATGTGATAACTGTTGCAATTTTGGAGCTTATTTGGACTTAAGTCAATATGGCTGGTAATTGGGGCAACTGGTTATAATGGTAGAACTAGGCTCGTTGGCGGTTAAACTAGACCATTATTGGGTATAGGTAGTGTCATTTTGCCGAGGAGGGATAAAAATTGACAGAGTTTTTCAAGCAAAGAAATGTGTTTGAGGCTCAGGTTTTGTTTTTTTTTATCGTTTATTGACATATGCTTGGAATAAATGGGTTCTGATGGTTGTTTGAGGTTGCATCATGTAAGAGGCAGGTGAGATTAGCTGTAGAAAGCATTTGGGGCAAACATTGAATTGTTTTTCGGGTATATATTTTGGGATATATTTTGTTGACGTTTTTGGGGAATTCGAGAGGGTTCAAAAGTGTTAAATTTCAGAGTTTTCACCGTCATCCAATTTTTAATTGAAAATCGCTTGAAATTTTGCGCATCAACTTGTCTGCATAAGAAACCCTGCAGCGCCAATACTTAGGTAGATCGGAGCTTTTTTGGCAGAGTTTCGACTGTTTTTGCTGTCTTTACTTAGGATTGTTGGGTAGAGTCAAGTTTGGGCTACGTTTTTGATACCTTGATCCAGCTGAAATTGGGGTTTAAGAGCTGGAATAGCTTCTACTGGACAAGGGATTTGAAGAACACTAAATTAATATAGGTTTGGAATAATGGGTCTTGAGATATTTCTAAAAAATAAACTTTTAAGACAATCTTTTTTTGGAGTTTTGACGATTTTCGGGCCTTAGGGCCATATTACTCACGCTTATTGGCTGTGGGTAGAGGTTCAAAGACTTGCTATATAATCTCAAAAACTTCACAAAAGTCCAAAATATCATAGCAACTGGCGAATTTTGGAAGGCTTAAGTATCTAATTCCTTCAAATATGACTAATTCTCTCAGATCATAGAGGCTTCTTAGCCCTGAATTGTATGTGGTCTTGTCCTAGAATCTGTTTTTGTATCTACGTTGAGCACATAGCGTTTGAAATGGTGTTCAAAACAAGTTAAAATGGGGCCAATTTTCAGAGGACAGTTGAAGGATTTCTAATTTTATATTTCAGGGTACCCACATTTAAATTGTCTGGCCAGGCCTTTAGCCATTGCAAGGTCCGCTGATACGCAGTGTGCATTAGAGTGTGGATATTATAAAAAATCTGAAGGGGAAATAAGACATAATGCAATTATTTCTTGGCTAAAGTGAATTAAATTTTGATGTGATGGTCCAGGATATCAATGTTTTGTTTGAGATCTAGTAATTGGTCTGTTTGCTGAATTCCTGGACTTTTTACCTGGTTGTTTCGCTATACTAGCTCTGACTTGAACTAAGTTGTGTATTTGATTATTCTGGTTTTGGTGATGCTTTTTATTGCCTCTCGTTTTTCTTCAATCTCCAGCATTTCGGGGTGTTGGGCTACCTGAGCGATTAATTTGGTCAATTAGGTAAACATTCGATTAATCTGCTTTGCGCAATGAGATTGTTCTTCCCAGATGAAATCCACGTACTAATTTTTGTCTAGACTCACGCCCAGGTGGTTTTATGCATTTTTTTCTGTGATTTTTTCTTTGGGTTAAACTGTAGAAGTTAAATGGTCGATATTAAATGGACTTCAATTGCTCCCGTTATTAATTGTTTAAACTGCTTCAATTCTTTGTTTCTGATCCAGAGAATGGCGTGATGTTGATTTGTGCATGTTCCGCTTTGAATATTGCCGATTTGGTTTATACACTTTTAGTTCAATTAGTCCTATTTAGTTCTAAATTAATAAATAGCATACTTAACTTGACTTAATGAGAGGACAATTTGGTCAGCTCAGATAAACGAAAGCAAAAAAGATGGGTAGCACAATGGATTAGAATGAATAATACTGAAGCCATTAGAAAAAAATGGACTACCTATAAATCTAATGCCTAAAGCTCCGGTCGAAGACAGTATCTCGTTGACGTCGTAAGTGCTGCCGAAGTCTCACCGTTAAATTGAAGTCTCAATATAATCCGGAGCTGATTATAATCTTTTGGTTTGCCTGTTCCAATTATTTATCAAGTTATGGTTATAGTAACATAACCACTTTTTGCATTTCAACATTAATTTGCGAGTGTTATTTCCTACTATTTAATAAGTTTAGAAAATGAGCGAAACTTATTTATGGCGAGGAAAATATGTTCGTCGATGTAAAAAGACATAAATGTAAAGCACCAGTTGTTAATTTTTCAATTTCATTTACTCACCAAAACTTCATTCGTAATTACTCTGTGTTGTTTTTTGTCCCCTGTGATAGATGTTGTTGGGTTTGGTCCCTATCTTTTCCACTAAAACACTTTTGAACTGTAGTTGCATTTCGGCCCCTAAGACACAAACACAGTTTCCATCCATTCTTTCCTCTGCTACTGATTTTTCATTGTCATCTTGCTTGCAATTGATGTAATGGATAATGTTTGAAGCTTCTTTAGGTAATCAATTAGAAGGAGTGAAACAGAGAGTCAAATAATGGAACGAAAAATATCTCAATTGCGAATAATTCATAGGAATATTGATCCGTTAAACTGGGAAACAGTTAGTAAGAAATGTCACCATGTTGCGCACTAATTTTACTAACTTTAAGGATGTTTACTTGGTGTTTTATAGCGTATTGTTAGAAGTAAATAGCTAGAAATATTGCGATTTTACAAGGAATTATAGTGGCTGGTTCGTAGTGTACTTTAAACGGATATAATTTCAATAGATTCAGATAGTAATAGACTTTTTTTGATGGTTCCAGTTGCGTAATATATGCTCTGGTTGGTTGCCATGAGTTTTGGTAGCTTTTTACGGCTATGATTAAGTGCTCTTAGTGACTATTATTACTTTTCGAATCTCACAACGATTTTCCAGTTCAACCTTTAATTGTTTTCTCGAAATTTAAAAAGAACATTCGAAAAGAAGTTTTGCGAATTTCACTGATACTTTGTGATGTAGTTGTCAAATGATTGTCAGACTGGTTCACGGGTGTTCTCATCTTCGTGGATTCCAATGAGCTGTACTTCGAATTTTATTGAGCCTTCGCAAACTTTTACTGATCTTCATGCCAACAATTTCCGGCTTTTGCACATTTTTTGACGTTAGTTGGGTACATATTCGGTTTTTGTATTAGCACCTACTCTTTTAGTATATTTGACATCACCAGGTACACACCTTTTCAAGACTTTTTTTCCCAATTATACAAATTTATTTTCACCGAACTTGAGAGGTAATTAATGAGGCTCTGGGGTACGTAATCTGTTTATTCAGTGTTTAACTATCAATCTGCGGTTGTTTTTAATAAACAGAACCAAATTAGAGATTACAGTCCTAGGTGGAAATACGGAAAAAATATAGTCTTGAAACTTTTTGATTATGAACTACATTAAAGAGTTTCATATGAGTTTTTAAGGAGAATTATTACGTAACTATGAGGCACGAAATAGGGGCTTGAGACTAAAAGATTTTAATATCGAATTGGGCTGCGTTTGCTAAAGATCATGCAATACGCGATCTGCAAATACAACCGCTATTCTTCACAAAAGCTTCAATGATTTGAAGAACTGAGTTGATCTATAAAGCACTATTGTACAATCCATACGTAGTTTTAATTTTTTGCTGATCAAGTTGCCTGCTGCGTAAGAATTTTGTCGCTTCCGGTAACTGGATTGTATGTGCAGGGACCTTGTTTGTCACTGACTTCGGCCAGAATTCAGATAACGTTTTTTCGGCGTTGGCGGAAAATTTTTTGACGTTTCTGTTATTTTTTGATATTTTGATGTTTTCCTCGGGTAGTCTAAACTCATTTTGGACGGATTAATTATTTGTTAAGAATTTAATTGGTTATTGTCTCAGTGGAACGAAATTTATGAAAAATTTTCATCTGAAGCAGCGAAAAGATCGGAGAAAGACCTTCATATCTTTGAGGTCGCAGATGACTAGTATCAGTGGTTTTGCACGTCTGCTCAAAAAAACTCATCATTGTTTCAATAACAACCTCTAAAACTGATCAATGAACCAATACCTCAAGCAGTAGAAAAGATCCGAGTTTTTGACGTTTTTTGACGTTGCGGAAACTGCAAACCTGACAGCAATTTATATTCTGAATTCGTAAGAAAAAATTTGGATGCAATGTAAGGCATAATTATCCTGAAAGTTCATGCTGTTACTACTTGTATCAGTTTAATCGTCTATCGGTCCCCACATTACACACATATTTTTGGGCTGAAGTTTTTCTCGTGAAAATTAACAATGTCAATTTTTTTACATTAAGCATTTTCATTTTTTGCATCCAATACAGTCGGGATTTTCTTGTTCAATTTTTGACCATTTAATTTATCAACTCATCAAATGCATGTGCTGCTTTTTTAAAACTCTAGAGGGTCCCATGCTGGTTCCGCAGTTTTGCTTTCGGGACATCACGAGCAAAATAGGCAAATCTGAAGGAAGTTAAATTTATAGTTAACTGAATTTGATGAGCAAAACTGGAAGATCTTTGTAACGTTTTGATGAAATGTCCGATGCAAAAACTGAACGCAGTTACACTAATTGCAGGCCTCAACGACATCAAAAACATAGTGTCTCCCTGCTTTTCGAAGTTGGAAAGGCTATTTCAGCCTAATCATTGCAAATTGAGTCACAATAACATGCTAATTCCGAAAACTATTGATATAATGCTTTGATAAAAACGTACGTTATCATTTAGAGCAACGTGCTACTTTTTTTGTAAACAAAAGTCGCAGAATTTTACCGACTATATACATTTCAGCAAATTGTTCACGAATAATTTTACGGTCGTTTTGGAATACAGGTCTTAAAAGTACAAAAGTTATGAAATATATTTCTTAGAAGAAATAAAGTTCTTTGCCTCACTGAAATGCAAAACCAAGCTCCTTTTCATCTCGAAAATTAGCGGAAAGATCGGGCTACCCAAAATCTGGACAAAATCACGGGGGAGTGTCAATTGCCATAAGAAACTCAATCAACCACGAAATTATCTGTCTGGATTGAGAGTTAGGCTGTTATGCTGTCGTGAAATTGCTCATTCGTAAATTTACCATTATCATTTGTTGTATTTAATCTCAGCCAAAGGGTAGACCCTTTCAACTCATACAGCATTGTCGATGTCCTGATCAATCAGTGGTGCTATTGTTCGACCTCTGAAACCAAAAATTTGTATCCTAAAATAAACAAACGAAAAGCTGCATTGCAACCTTTGATTAGTAACGAAACCTCAAATTTGCCGAATCGCCTTGAGAAAAAAAATTAAGTGAACAAAGTTTTCACGTTTCACGAAGATGAAAGAAAAGGGAAAAAATTGGCTAGAGCCATGAACAGCGATCTCAGTCATTTTGAGGCTGATATTTTTGAAAGTCGCCATTTCAGCAACATTCAAAGATAACTGTCCTGCATTCAAAAAAAAAATCCTGGCTCAGCACCCAAGCTGTTCATTAAAATAAATTTAGGAAGACGACGTATGAAAAGCCAGAGCATTCAACACGATCTTTTCTAGTGTTTTTGGAAAAACTCACTCTAATTGGCAACCTTTGAACATGAAAATCTGAGCTATTTTAGCTTCGACAAGCAAAACTTCAAAGTTCTTGACTTGGCGGCCTTGAACAAATCCACTGGTCCAGACTCTAATGGCAATACTTTTCTGAAGAAATAATCAAAAAGGTTGAGTAGGCCGCTAATACTTTTCTTAAACAATCATAAATAAGGGCACTTATAACAGCATTTGGAAAATTCTTATAACAGTATTTGGAAAGTTCTACCCATGCTTAAAGATGGCAAGAAAGCTGATGTAACATGTTATAGGCTAATCATTCCTTTATGTTGCAACCCAAAAAATAAATGAAAAACTTTTTTTTACCGCATTCACAAACACTGTCATCGCCAATTGTTTAAATTCAAGGTGTCTTCAGAAAAGCTCTGTCTGCAATGCCCCAAGTAATTACTTATGTTTCTCAATTCTTTTTATTGACGACTTGACAAATGCAATCCTGGACAAGATTCATTAACGCTTTTATACTTGGACTTTGATAAGGCAATCCATACTGTGCCAATTGACAATTTAATATCAAAAAAAATTTTTTATCCATAAGTAGAATTTTGCTGAAATTGTTGTCATATTTGACTGACGGAGAATATTTTTTGGGGTAAAAGATATCGATGTAGAACTGTTAAATGTCAAAAGTGGTGTGCCGCAGGTTTCAATCTTCGGGCATCTGCTATTCTTCATATTTATTAATGACTTGCCAACTTTGCTTCCTGGCATCGTGTGCTACGAAGTTGCGGACGACTTTAAAATATTGTTAGAGAACCAAGCAAGTCTCGATCTTGCTTTAAACCAAATTGAAAATTGGTGTTGAAAAGTGGCATGACATTTTTTGCAAAAAACTGTAGCTTGCCAAATTAAAAAGCGTACTTAAAGTACTCAAATTTTACTTAAAGCAAACCTGCGAAACTATATTATTATTATTATTATTATTATTATTATTATTATTATTATTATTATTATTATTATTATTATTATTATTATTATGATTATTATTATTATTATTATTATTATTATTAGTATTACTATTATTATTATTATTATTATTATTATTATTATTATTATTATTATTAATATTATTATTATTATTATTATTATTATTATTATTATTATTATTATTATTATTATTGTTATTATTATTGTTATTATTATTATCATTATTATTATTATTATTATTATTATTATTATTATTATTATTATTATTATATTATTGTTATTATTAGTTTTATTATTATTTTTATCATTATTATTAATAATATTACTTAGTTTATTATTAACATTAATATTATTATTGGTAAAATTTTTTTTTATTATTATTACTTTTATTATTATTTTTATTAGTATTATTACTATTATTATGATTTTTGTTATTCGTATTACTATTATGATTATTATTTTTTTTTATTATCATTTTTATTATTATTACTATTAATAATATTATTAATATCATTATTTTCATTTTTATTATTATTATTATTATTATTATTATTAATATTATTATTAATATTATTATTATTATTATTATTATTATTATTATTATTATTATTATTAGTATTATTATTATTATTTTTGTTGTTGTTGTTGTTGTTATTATTATTTTTAGTTGTTTATGAACCATTTAAAATCTCAATAAGGCAGCACAATTAAAGCAGATGTGTTTTGATTTTTTGACTGAGTAAAATTTCAGATAGTATGAAATTCAACTCAAAAGAGAGTTCATTCTACTCATCAGCAACGTCATGCGTAACGAACGTCTCCCAAAATTAGTGAAAAATTTGGGAACGAGTTTATTTTGAAAATATTGAGACCTTGTAGCTATCGTGTTTTGTTGAATTAAATCTAATAAAGATATTGGTAATTTTCCAGGCTGATGTACAAAGCGATTCGCATACAATATGGTACTGAACAAAATTCGTTTCCTATTTGCAACCAGCGTAGCGGCTTCAGGTTCTACGAGGTTGGCGTTGAAGTTAACATTTCAAAAATCAAACGCGAGGCAGAGTCCATTTTTCGCTGAAGTTGTTCTAACAAAAAGTTTGGCAGACCATAGAGCAAATTACAATAGTCAAAAGGTGATAACGCTAGAATTCTAATTGGCTCAGTTAGGACTGATGCTTTAACTTGATCTTGAATTGATCTCATTTTACAGAGATAATAAAATAATTCTAAAAATCAAAGTTTATCTGTCCTTGCAAAGTTAGTTGACACTCATTATAACATCGTAGAACTTTTAACTGTTCGATATAGTCATCATATTCCGGCAGACGTTAAAGACCATCTTAACAATCTTACATTTCTTAATAATCAGATATTCGCTCTTATCCGCATTCAATTTGCTTTCTGCATTGCTGAACCAACGTTGAATTGAGGTCAAAATATCATCGATTATGCAATGACTGAGGTTCAAACCAATACAAAAAAAAGAGCGGTATCAACCGCGTAGATAAGAGTTTATTTCCAGTTTTTTCAGTTAACCTTGAAAAGGCAGCAGGATCATGAATAAATTAAAAGATCAAGAACCGACCCTTGTAACATACCAGACATAACTTTATCATCACCAGAAAGACATCCATTTCTGATAAGTTGCTGCGTACGATTCGAAAGATAATTTTTAATAAGAACCAACACAACAGACTGCTAACCAATCTTTTCCGCTAATATCTCATATAAAAGATTGTGATCAATTATTTCAAACGTTGCGGACAAGTCTATCCGAATATACATCACGCAACGCGACTCGTCCATATAAGAAAAAAAACATCATTAAAGGCTTTCGATTGAGCTGTTTCCGTTGAATTCGAGCAACGAAAATCACTCTTATACTTGCTCGTTAGATAATTAGATTCGGGGTACAAATTAATTTGCTCAAAAACAACTCTTTCAACAATTTTTGAAAGTAATCCTAGATTTTCCACAGGGTGATAAATCTACAACATCTCAGGATCATAGATAGACTTCTCTATTAGCGGCTTCACAACGCCTTGTTTGAATTGATTGGGAAAGTATCCTGTCTGGATAGATAAATTAGTTACCTAGATGAAGTAGTACGGAGAATGTCTCTAGCAACCCAAAGAGACTTTGGATTTTGATATCTGCAAACTTCATTGGTAGACTAA
The DNA here is from genome assembly GCF_964194025.1 of Convolutriloba macropyga. NCBI lineage: Eukaryota > Metazoa > Xenacoelomorpha > Acoela > Convolutidae > Convolutriloba > Convolutriloba macropyga. The sequence continues at coordinate 9,315,045 of NC_134469.1, forward strand.
ATGAAGTCGAGCTACTACATTTGTGCCGATACATAGAAATGCATGATCTGTTGATGTTCTTGCCAATAATCAGCAAATTTTTTGCATGCCATTTTTTGAATGCCATTATGAACTTTGCGATTATATAACAAGACAGAAGAAGCGCGGTGACTTCTAAATCGGAAAAAAACAGATTCAGATCATCAGATGACAGTTTTTTTTCTATTGAACTATTTTGTAACCTCCTCCAATGTGAAGGACAAATGTACATGGCCTATTGTATGTGCAATTGGAAATTGCAATCCTCTGAAGAAGTTTATTTGTATGAACTAACAAACGAGGGTGCAGACCACCCGTGGGTATAAAAGACACCCAGAATCTTCAACTACTATTACTACTATTTCTACTAAACTTACAGAAATGCTGTATTCGACCGGTTATTTGTTTCTCATTTCCTGGTTTCCATGAATTTTCATAATTTCGGTGTGATCAAGTTCAATGTTCCATACCCATGTCCGAACAAAAACTTGGTAGCTCACGTAACGGACGATTGCAACGTCAATTTTAAAAGGACGTACACATGTCAACGTTCTAATTGCTAGCTTTGATGCCCTTCCTTTGACTCTGCGACACCGACCGAGCAGCCAGGAGGAAATAGTTCATCTCAATAAGTGACGATATAGCTATGATAGCTGCTATGGTAATGCTATATCTCGTGCTTCACCGAGCAAAATCTATGGAAAATTAGTCCAATAACAAAATCATCAAAAGAAAGAATTCTATGAGGAAGCTAAAGCCATTAAAGAATTCCTTTTTTTATTACTTTTTGAAATCGAAAACACGTCTATTCAATGATCTGATTCTGATGGGAAAAGTAAAAATGTCATCCACTCTGAAATTGGATCTATTGTTTCGCCCCCCCCCCCCCCCCAGCTTAGTGAGCATAAACTTTTTATGACCCCCAGGCGCACGTGCTATTTTCTTACATAGTAACGTATATAACAGCGTATAATTTGTAACTGGGGGTCATAAAAAACACTGTGGGGGCCGAAACAGAATAGATCCCTGAAATTGATCAGTGAAAAGAAAAGGATAAGTTTTTGAAAATCGGGTTGAACATGGGTTTTTCTACAGTATGAGTGCTGAAAATTCCAGTTATTGGTAAGAGTCGCAAATGGAGCATGCGAAAAATGTTTGCAGGAACAGATGAACATTTGGAGCGAGTGGAGTTATTTCGTTGAATCGTGAGATCATGTCGGTTGAAACCAATTGTGACATTCCACCAATCAAAACTAAACTGTGGTCTAATTTTTTTCTTAGCAACCGAAACCCTGTTAGGCAATTATGATCTTTTCCTGCCCCCCCCCCCCAGTTCGTTATGCTTCCACCAGTTACAAAGCACGTGCCATTACATTGATGATTTCAAGAATATGGCATGTGCGTCGGGGGGGGGGGGGGGGTGCAAATAATATGCACCCACGAAATGGGGGGGCACAAACGGAAAAGATCCGGTCATTATTCTATTCTTTGCAACGTGATCTGCTGCTCTTAGTACAATCTGTTGCAATTTCAGTGTATGATGAATGAAGTAGATCGTGGAGATCGGCTGCAAAAACTTCTGACACAACAAGGCAGCCAAAATAATGAAACCTTTATTGGACTTGAAGCTTTAGCTGACGCTTTTATTGCCCTCTATGATGAGTGCTCTTTATCAACTCAGAAAAAAGATAAAAAGTTTGCCAATTTTCTGGAATGGGGTAAGTAATGATATCATAATATCAGTCTTGTGAGTCAAGTGTTATCGTAGCGTCAAATGGATATCTGTAAAAGTTCAGTGTATGTTAGTCAAAAGGAAAATCAGCCGAATAGGAGGCCTTATTTTGAATTAATCAATTAGATCGAAAGGATCTTTTCCATTATACCCCCCAAGCTTATTGGTCACGTAAACGGTAGCCCCCAGCCCCAATCATGGTAGTTATACCGCAATGGGGCTCCATAATTTTGATGAGAGTATTAGCCTAAAGCAAAATTAGCCGGACGGAATTTTAGCCGAAAAGGAGAAATTTACCAATCAGATTTGAGAACGCCAAATGCGTTAATTCATTGTGTCCCACGGGCGCTGAGGCATGGTCAAATGCGCTAATTTCATTTACAAGCCTGTTAGTTGTTTTGCGCATCGCTTACAACAACGTTGTCCGGAATATTAGCCGAGGTGAAAATTAACCGGAAAGATTGAATGAAGGGATTAATTGCCTTGGACCTTCTAGGTTAATTTTCACCTCGGCTAATATTCCAGACAGCCTATTGTACCCTGTTGACAATTAGTGCGGTACTAAGAAAAGTGGGTACTGCTCAAAATGTTTGTATTTGGTACGAAAAATCTATTAAAACCAACAACTCAGTATAACCGATTTGGGATCTTTTCAACAATTGCTCACCTTTTGGTACCTGGTAGAGAATCGCCCCCATTCTGTGGTATACTACTACAACATTACTTGGCCTTCAGTTTAGATAGCATAATATCCGTTTAAGCGCAATTGCAGACCGTTGTTCACGGCCATGCCTCTCATCCACTGTGGGATGTAATCCGGAAATCGCGGGTCGGTTATCGCGGCGAAATGCGCCCACCCACCCGCCAGTCGGAAACTCTTTTCTCTTTATATTCCAATTCGGCTAATTAACATAGCATGGCGTATTTTATGTTCAGTTTAACATATTCTGCGTATACGTCGAGAGTTATTAGTCGTCTCTGATTTGTTAATAAAGCGCGCGCTTGAATTCTACCCAAGAATAGACCTCATTTTGCAAAAGGGGCAATTGTTGAAATGATCCGAGATTCTCGAAGAACTCCAGAATTCGACAATCTCGGTACCGCTCGGCAATTGATTGACGAGAAATCAATTTTCCATTAAGCAATGCATATGAAAACACTTATAGGCCCTTCAAAAATCCTCCATTCATCCTATAAGTAGTCCTTTCTTCCTTCTGACTAATTTAATAAGATGAAATGTTGATATAGTTCTGATTTTGGAAAACGATCTCCTATAGCCGTTTTGGTTATATTCTGCCCCGTTGAATTGATCCAAAATTTTCGACCGTTGAGTGAATGAAAATTTCTGAGCTGGCATTTAACGGAAAATAGAACTATATTGTTTTTTTAATTGCTCTCGAACGAATTTCGTAGCATTTATTGTAAACGTGTCTCTTTTTTATGCATTTTTTGCGTGACAATTTTGCGGTTTTCTTCTAGAGCATTCTTTAACTTCTCAAGTGACTTTTTCACGCTTTCGCTCTTCATTTTTGTGTGATCTCTATTGCTCTCTTTCCGAAGTAAAGCTTGTTATAATTGATTGCAGCAGAGCAGCTAGAAGGGCCTGATGGCCGAGTTGTTTGTGCTTCTAGTGATGGAGCGAGAGGCCAATAGTTCGAATCCCGGCGTGGTCAACTATTTTCGCACCAATAAAGAAAAAAATTATCTAGGCTACAGCCCCTGAATTAAATTGCCTCGCCTGTCGTCCGAGAGCAATTCTTCCGACATTAGTCGGCCTAAAGTTAGTGCTAGAAGGTTGGAATAGTCTACCCGAAGAGTTAAATGTACAGGCGCTTTCCACATTAAAGTAAAGTTCTTTTTATAATCATTTTGCACATGTGTAATGATTGTGCGTCGTGGGGCCATCAATTGGAAATTGATTAGTTCTCAAATCGAAATCAGCATTTTGATCGCGATAGTGAACATTGAAATTTTAACATCATTCGTAGTTTCCTAGTGAAAATCATCTGCAGTTTTGTGAACAATTAGTTGCAGCTTCTCAAAAAAAGGAAGTGTTTTAATTGCAATTAATATTTTTTCGGATGATTAAGCACCAAACCCTGCCTTTAATCCTTGCTTGTTTGTATTGGAAAATTTGAATTAAAGAGGCCCTCATCTTCCCAGATTTCTATTATTGTGGGCATTTTTCAAAGAAAATTTTGTTTTGCTTTGCTCAATTTCTAATCAAGTTTTGTCTGGAGTCTTTTTTAAGTTCTCTTAATCGAACACAGGTTCACTTGGTTCTAATTAGTCTTAGTTTTTAGGTCTTGTGCTTATTGCATAGAATACTAAGTCCTCTATCCTCTCATTAAGAAATAGTAGTGTGGGTAACTATGAAATCCTGTAGAGATTGTGCTCACTTTGGCCATTGTTTGTCAATAAAACAATACGTTTTTTCTGTTGTTTCATTTACAACCTTGGAGATCAATCGCGGCTGTTTTCCGGCATGTTTTTTGCTTATATTGTTGTAAAGCATCACACTGGAATCTTTGTTTGCAACCTCTTGTTTGCAATGAAGTCTTTAATCCATCCATCAATACAGAAACTTTCTAAAAGTTGTGGCTACTTAGAATTTGTTACCAGGTAAATAAAAAAACGAAAATACTAAATTTTTCGAGGGATGAAGAATGATCAAATCGACGGCGCTGAAAAACTTTTTCTGTTCAGAAGACTGCACTGGTATTTGGTGCGCTGTTTAGCTGCAAAGTCTTACCACACGTATACCAAGAAAGTATGATGGAGTTGTGTGTATTACATTATTTCATGTAAATTGACTTCATTACATCGAATTGAGTTTAGTATCCAATGTAGTTTAGTAGATCTTCAATCGCTACTTCTGAATGCTGGAAAGATCAACTGAGCTAAGACTTGAAACAAATTTGGAGTGAATTTCTTGGCTTATTTAATTGTGGAAATATTTAATTGTGTCCTTTCTTTATTTAATTTTCAATGAGACAAATGTTGAAAGGCAGCATTGAATATTTTTTTTCCAAAGTTAGCTGTTTGGGAAGCGTATTGTGCTACGGCTTGCAAAATAAATTGTATTCTCTGTTAACATAGGTAACGAGAAAATAGGTAGGTCCGAACTACAAACCGCCTTTTTGAATTGTTTTCAGCATTTGCAAGTGTGTTAAATAAAATTTGTTGGAAGCTGTAAGATTGGTCATTGTTGACGACTGATAAAGCTCAAGATAATAAGCTTTGATTTATTTCCTTGTAATATCTGCCAACTTATTTTTTTTGTCTCCTGTCTTTTAACTGGAAGTGCTTTTCCTGGCGGCGTTTCGACCTCATAGCCACAATAAGAAAAACTGTTGAACAGTTTTGTGTCGGCTAGATGAATTTTTATTCCGCTGAACGCGTTGGATTAATAAATTTTTAGCCGATTTTGAGCTTTTTTTAAATCTATCGCCCATGTTATGTGAAAAGCATCCTGGTTATTTTTTTTGGTAGGAAGCATGTCTGAAATTTTTTTGCAGCAACTGCATGTATGGAAATTTCGATCTGACTTGTTATTCTCTGGACATTATGTTTATTTTGCCTCATTAACCCCCACCCGCCCTCTCCTATTAATGATTTGCACAGTGTAGTAGTTTTATAATCAGAGTTTCAATACATGCTTATTCGCACTTTCTGGTTCAAAAATGCCCATGATCAGACAATTTACGTACACATGCCTATCCACTGACACCAGCCCTCGTGATGACTTAAGAGTTAAACCTGAATACTTTCATTTTGCTGACTATCTTTGCCTGGTTTGCTTACATAATTGTTGTTACAGCAAAAGACTACGCAGTGAGACTGAAGTACTACAGACTGAGCAAAGATGAGTTTGACATTGTCAAGATTATTGGACAGGGTGCCTTTGGCCAAGTGGCTGTTTGTAAAAACAAACATTCCGGAAAAGTATTTGCCATGAAAACACTTAACAAGCACGAGATGATCAGCAGAGCTGAGGTAAGATCTTGTTTTTTTTTTTAAAAAAAATGTAAATTATATAACCAAAAGTTTAAAGATACTTGAAACAAAAGTATATACAAATCTTACAAGCATTAATTAATAGTATTTTGAAAATTATTGTACCTAATTTTGTTTTCCTAATAATAATTATAATAGCTTTTGCATGCTCCTAGGTTACTATTTAAAAGTATGGGCTCTTGTTGAAAAACAAAGAAATCATTTGGCTTATTTGTCCTGAGACTGCTGGAAAAGTGTAAACAAGATTAATTATAGATTGCTTTATGGAGATTAGCAATTGACACCGAGATCTTAATCAAACGTATTGAGGTCATCGGTAATTCAGTGTTTGTTAAAATTGGCCCACAAAACTTTATGGTGATATTCTTGACTGGTTTAGCATGCTCAAAAATCCAGTGCAGTCTGTTCGACTGCTTACTATTTCGAGAACATTGAATCATACTGTTTAGGTTGAAATAATAACCCGAAAGTAATATCTACTTGTGTAAGCTTATAGGAAGCAGAAAATGACAATGTCATGTTCTTTTAGTGTTTACCGTTGATTTTCAGACGGCGTGTTACAAAGAAGAAAGGGATGTGTTGGTGTTTGGGGACCAGAGGTGGATAACTAAGCTGCACTTTGCCTTCCAGGATACAACAAACCTTGTGAGTTATGAACTTTTGCAAGAATTGGCGTGAAATTATCGTAATGTTGGCTGAGCGAGACGGTTGAGAAACTTATTATTGCTTCTAGTAATAATTTATGCGTTGAAATTTGGCATGCACTGTAAACAACATTTACGTGATCGATTACCCATTGCTATAATACCAAATTAATTCCTTTTGATCTTTTGGTCCAATAATCCGCTGAGCAATTGGTATCACAAGCATGATTTACCGTACTTAAGTGGGTAATTCGATTTCGACCTCATGTTCGGTTGCGATAGTTTCTCATCAAGTACCACGGGCTGCTGAAGAATTCAATGGCAAGGCCGAGTAAGCTAACATTAAATTAAAACTTGATAAATATATTCCATTGTATTTTGCCTGAGCGCTAAACAAAAACCTTGTAATGGAGATACTTATTTATTAATTAATTGCTCTCAAACGAAGTTTGTAGCAATGATATTACTCCTGTCGGTCTTTTTATGCGATTTTTCGCTTGACTGATTTTTCGTCTGACGCTTTTAACTTTTCGTCCTCAAAAACGGGATAAATAGGTAGCGCCCAGCGGGCATTAAGTGCTCTTAGATCCTTTCAACTCTGTTTCAGCTCAAGCTGTTTTGGAGACTTATACTTATGGTGTGAAGGGCGGTTCTTAGAGGTTGAAGATACCCCCACTGTTGACCCCCCCTCCCACGATTGCCCCCCACCGCGCTCTTGCCCCACCCCCACTGTTGCCATTTTGTCATTTTTTGAGTTCTTTCAGCCCTAGGTGTCAAGGAACCTCCTCTAGGGTTTTATAATAGGTTGCTGCATAGTTTCTAGTGGAATGGCTTCAACATTTTAACATCACAAATTTTGGTTATTTTCTAACAAAACATGCTAATTTTCTCATTTTTTGACATTTTTTTTTCATTATTCAAGTCTTTCTAGACGCAGGAGCCAGAAAACGTCCTGAAGGGTTTGATAATAAGATACTGAAAAAAAATTATTTGCCATGGAATAGCTTTCAATTTCTTTGACAAATTTTTTGATAAAACTTGCATTTTTTGTACAAGTTTTTTAAAGCGATTTGTCGGTTTTTAGGTTTCTCCAGCCTCAAGAACCTCCTGGGGTTTGACAATAGTTTCGCTATAGTTTCTAAAAGTAATGGAATGTTTTTCAAGATTTCAGCACCACGAATTTTAGCTTTTTTTTTGTACAAAATTTGCAATTTTCTTTTCAATTTTGTGACATTTTGTGTCATTATTCATGTTTTTCAGCCTAACAGAAAATCTCCTTTAGTGTTTGATAGTAGGTTTCTGGAAAATGTTTTTTGCCATGCATTAGTCTTCAATTTTTTATCACAAATTTTAGCAGTTTTATGCAACCTGCGATTTTTTCAAGTTTTTGGAATTTTCTATTTTTTCCGGCACTCGGGTCCTAGGGACCTCCAACAATGTTTGATGATCAGCTGTCGCATAGTTTCTAGAATTAATGGAATTGTTATCAAATTTTTTCAATTTCAAATTTTTGGGAAAAAATTTATCATGATTCAAGTTTATGGATCTTTATGAGCCAGTGAAACTATTTAAATCTGGAAATAGGGATACTGTATAGTCTCTTCAGACTATGAAATTTTTTTGAAGATTTTAATATCTTGAATTTTAGCAAGATTTTGTTAAAATTTGGGATTGTTTTCAAAATGTTTGAATATTTTTGTCCTTATGAGTTTAACGATCATTTCTGGCCAACGACGCTTTTCAAGTCTTGCAGATGGGTTACTTGACATATCTCCAGAGACAAAAATTAGTGCTGAAGATTTTCACTGCGAATTCTGGAAGCTTTTCTTTTAAATTTGGCAATATTTTGCAAATTTTTTAAATTATCAGTTTTTTATTTGATTTATTTACTAACAAGGCTAGAATACTAAAAGTTGCATCGTCGAATCAAGCTAAAGCTAGCCTCATTAAATCGTGGCTTGCTACTGAGGAAGTCAACGGCCCGCCGGTCGTTTGAGAGCAATTCGCCCGATGTTAGTTGGATATGGTTGTCCCTCTGATGAAATTAAATGTTATGCATTTCGTTTTCAGATCTGATCAGAGTAAACCCTACGCCCTTAAAATTTGAATCTTAATTACTGAGTTTCCATCGGTGACAGAATAGGTTTTTTTCTGCCCTGAGACCTGGCGTGACCTGATATTTTTGAAAAATTAAAAATCCACATCCTTTCAAAAAAAATTGGAAGTTTTTGATTGAGGTCCTGAACTATCTATGTAGTATGGTATCATTTTAAAGCTCTTTGCATCCCAAATTAGGGCACAGTTTTGATCATTTTTAAACTTTTGAGAAACCAGAATACTATTAACTGAAATCTTTCCAGCTGTCTGGTTGTCTGTTCTCTCAAACAAAATACTATCAATTTGTCTTCTCGGTTTTTTAGTCTGATCAACGAATTTTCATTTTAAGAAACATGTTGAATCGGTAAGTCTCATAGCAGTTCTCGTAGAGCGTTTTTAGTCTCGAAGTATGCTAATCACTGAAACTGCTGAGAAAACATAATTTTATAGCGTAAGGGGCGCTTCTGAAACTTTGACCAATTTGTCGCAGACTGTTTTTTAATTTGATCAATGATTTTCTGTGACTTCTCATCCTGCAGATACGCTTCAAGGTTTAATAGCCGTGGAAAATTAATTTTATGGCGTGAAGGTCAATGCAGTTGTCTGTGTTGTAGACCCACCATTTCAAACCTCCCCTTCTGAAACAATTTTATGCAATCTTTGTAGTGGTGTTCTTTTTGTGAACGCAAAATGGCATCAGGCTTTTAATTTATTTTTAATTCTGTAGAAAGAGCTCACGAGAATGTTTTGGACCATAATCTTTTCAGAAAGTGGGTATGCTCTAAAAGTCATACTTGAGTCAAGTCTGTGGGGCTCAGCCAACAATAGAATCCCTTTTATTGTTTTTCTAATCCCTTTTATTGTCCTCTGCTTGCCTCTTATATATAAAGCAAGTTTTGCCAAATTTCCCATTCTTGTTTAATTACATATTGATCGAAGTTCTTGGTATTCAGCATACTGATCCTATGAGTATATGCACTTCGATTGCTATTAATTGTTTTACTTTAAATTTTTTGAACTATGGGCGGGTTATGTTCAATTGGTCTGCTGGTCAAGTAGAATAGTTTGTAGTTTTTTTTCAATTCTTTACTTTGTATTTCAGAACTAGTCCTGCAATGTTCTTCTATGTTCTCCGATGTCAAGATCTTTGTTTATGATCATATGACAAATTGTCACGATTACTTCAAATCTGTTTTTTGTGCATTCATGCATGCAATTTTGACTGACTGAGCGTCTTTGTCGCTCATAGTGGAACGATTTTTTGATTGGTGTCAGTTGACTTCCTTCACTCTCAAATTTGACTTTTCTCACAATCAAAAGATAAGGTGAACTGAGTATGCCACTCTGATCGAAGTATTTGAGAGCAACTGATAGAAGCAGCAATAAAAGTTAGATTCCTAATCAAAATATAACGTTTCTGCAATTAATAAAGGAACTTTTTTTTGTCTTATCCTCTTTGAGACTGCAGATTTACGACGCTGTCACGGCTATTTTCTGGCGGTCCGTCAGCTATATTGTTTTAAAGGTACAAGGCTTAAACGGCAATTTCAAAAATTTCGTGTTGCTCTTTATCAGTCCGTGACAGAACAGTATATTAGATTTTCTGCCAAGATTTTCTGCGGTTTTGGATTAAGCTCACCTCTCGAAACAGTCTCAAATAAATTTCTAATAGTTTTTGTTTCTTCTTGATTCTTGTTATTTTGCCAGTGTGTTAATTGTATTAATTGGTTTCCGAAATGATAGGAATTAATCCGTTACAAGTTCGATCATAGTTCTTTTGAGAAGTTCAAGCGCCTCCACTAAAACTTTTTAGTGAAGCAGCGTTTTCTCGGAAAGCAATCGCAATCATTGCGGCGTAACCAGAGAAAAGTTGTTGTGAAGTGGGGTTACCAATCTTTCAACCAACAGTTGTTCAAAGAGTTGTTCGTTCAAATCGTTTTTTGCATCATAGACGTTATTTATATGGCTGATATAGTTGTTTAATTAGATCTGGGAGTTAGCCTTTGCTGTTTAGTATCTGATAATGGACTATTATCCTGGCGGGGATCTTTTGACACTTCTGAGCAAATACGAGGATCGGTTTCCCGAGGAAATGGCTCGATTCTACGCTGCTGAGATGACACTCGCAATACACGCATTGCACACACTTGGTTATGCGCACAGAGATATCAAACCCGACAACATATTGCTGCACAGTTCTGGCCACATACGACTGGCTGATTTTGGATCGTGTTTGAAGTTGCACGAAGATGGATTGGTCCATTCGAATGTGGCAGTTGGAACACCTGATTATATTTCACCAGAGATTCTGAGGGTTAGCTTGTTTGGATGAGCGTTTCATGATTTTGACGAGCGTAGAAAGGGTTGAGTAAAAACGGTAATTATTTTGATCGGATGTGATCAATTTTCTATTTTAAACAAAAATTCCTTAAGAAGTTAAATGACGCCCTTACAAAATTAGAAAACATTGCCTGGAATGCACAGAGGGAGAAATCACCTGACCAAGGCTCAAATCTCTAACAACTGCAACCTCATAATTGTAGTTGGGTTCATAAACAAGGCGGACATGCCCTTTGGCTCACTTGAAAGGATCGTCTTGCAATGAATTATATCGCTTTGTTTAGGCACAAGAAGACGGCATGGGTCGTTACGGAGCAGGCTGTGATTGGTGGTCGCTCGGAGTAGTCATATTCGAAATGCTCTTTGGAGAAACTCCTTTCTATGCCGAGTCACTAGTAGAAACCTACGGGCTCATCATGAACCATGAAGATTCCTTCAAATACCCCGATGATGTGCAAGTTTCAGACGAGGCTAAAGATTTACTGCTGAAGTGAGTATTACAGATTAGCATTGGTTAATTCTTGTTCGAGGGTCTTATTCAATGCCGTTTAACTAGTGTCAAATTGGTAAGCAGTTTGGTAAATTTATTTGGCTCAACAACCTCGAGCGATTTCTATAAGTGATTTTCTATCTATTCTGCCCCCTTCCTATTGAATGTGCCGTTTTTTAATTTGTAACGTTTCATAGCAATACATAAATTGAAATTATTGCAGTATTAGAGCCTAGTTATCTTATATTTCTTAATTACTCGTACTAAATTATGGCTCGTTAGTACGAGATCATTGTTTTCTTAGCGGGTTGTTTTGTTGACGGTTAGTTTATTAGGAACGTATAACAGCTGAAAGTAATAAATAGCCGCACAGGGATAGCTGTGGCTATTGTTGGCCTTTTCTTGTTTTTTTTTGCAGTTCAAAGAATTTGAATTTTATTGGTGCGCTGCCTTTTTTTACAATTCAAAGAATTTGAATTGTATTGGGGCGCTGTCTTTTTTTAAAGATGTGTTCACACATTTTCATGTTTTTTGAAATCAAAATGGAGTAGTGATTTTGGTCACGCCAGGTAGTGGCGCAAAATAGCGAGCGGTTTTGCTGCGGAAAATTTTTTCACTCTAATTTTAAAGTAGAGTGAGAAAAGGGTGGTTGAACAGAAATTCGATTTCTCTTGCTGTTTTTCAATTGTTTGGATTGGATTTTTTTAATGGTTTTTCCCAATCCATTCATAGTTCATTTTAGGCCTAGTTTTTTGTTTGAACCAAATTTCCATTTCTCGCTGGCTGTTTTTTGTTCACATGCGGCATTTTGACAGATTTTTTGAAAGTTTTTTAATCTAATTTTTTGGGAAATGGTTTTCGAATTCACTCTTAGTCTGGTCGAGGTCTAGTATATTGTTTAGTCATTGAAAATTCTTCGAATTATACGTCAAGACTTGTCCTGCTATGTTTTTTAAGAGCTGTTCACGCAATTTTATGATTTTTGAATTCAAATTGGAGTTGTGATTTTGGACACGCCGGATCACGCCGGAACAGGAACTGAAGCGAAAAAGCGAGTTGTTTTGCGGCGTGAATTTTTCACTTTAATTTTAAAGAAGAGTAAAGAAAGGTGTTTGAACAACAATTCGCTTTCTCGCTGGTGGTGTTTGTTCACATGCGTCGATTTCTTTTCGATTTTTACTGTTTTTTTTCGATTTTTTGGGTTGGATTTTTTTAATGGTTCTCCCAATCCATTCATAGTCCGTTCTATGCCTAGTTTTTTGTTTAGTCAATGAAAATTCTTTGAACTGTACGTCAGGACTTGTTCTACCTAAAATCAGCTTTTTGTTCATTCGTACATGCAATTTCAACTGAAATGCGTCCGTGACGTCATTTTTCGCTCTTAATGGAGTGAGTTTTTAATTGCTCTCAAACTAAGTTTGTAGCAATTATGTTAGTTCTGTCGGTCCTTTTTTATGCGATTTTTTTGCTTGACCAATTTTTCTTCTGACGCTTTCGACTTTGTCCTCAAAAACGGGATGAACAGGTAGCGCCCAGCGGGCAATAAGTGCTCTTAGAGCCTTTCAGCTCATTAGTCTTCAAGTATGCGATGCACAGAATCTGTTTTGGAGATTTTTACTTATGGTGCGAAGGGCGGTTCTTATAGGGATCCCCCCCCCCCCCCCCCCCCACTGTTGCCATCCCATCAGCCTCCCGGTGCACTCCCACCCCCCGCTGCGCTCACTTACGCCCCTTCAATTAGGCTAAAGCTAGCCTCACTAATCCGTGCCTAGCTACTGACAAATCCGTGCCTAGCTCCTCGGTCGTTATAGAGCAATTCGCCCGACGTTAGTCGGTAATGTTTTTTTGTTCATTCGCGTGATTATATGGTTGGTCGCAAATGACTTACCTCACCCTCAAAAATGACTTTCTCACTTTGACTTTTATTTACTTAATTCGAAGAGAAAAATTCAAGGAAATGTGTGTCACTCTAAATGAAGGTTATTTGAGAGCAGCGAATAGAAGCATCAGTAACTTATACGCATTCTTAATCAAAATAAAACATCTCAGCCTTCAATGAAATTACTGTTTTTTAGACTGCAGATCGACGAAGCTATTGCGGTTATTTTAGTGCAATCTGCCAGCTATGTTTGTGTGCCATTGTTTTTTAGGTTTATGTGCAAAGCGGAAAAGAGGTTTGGCAAGAATGGCATGGATGAAATCAAACAGCATCCCTGGTTCGCATCATTAGTGGACTTTGATTCTATCCACAACTCAACTCCTCCTTACATACCCGACATAAGTGGACCAGAAGATACATCCAATTTTGATATTGATGCCACTGACATTAAGCGTCTGCAGGTTACAAATCATTGATATGAACATTTTCTAGCCCAAAACAAACATCAATCCTTGTCAATTTAGCCTTTTGGATATCAAATTAGACCTGGCCTTATTTATTAACCTATTAACATTTATTATTAACATATTATTTATTAACATATTATTTATTATGAATTATCCGTAGTTTTTAATTGCTCTGGAACGAAGTTTGAAGCAATTATTGTAAAAGTGTGTCTTTTTATTAACGTTCTGGCTTGAGCATTTTTGCGCTTTTGTTCTAGAATACTCTGTAAGTTCTCAAGTCACTTTTTCACGCTTCTATTGATCAGTTTTGAGTGATCTCTTGCACTCATTCCTAGGTAAAGTTTTTTGCTAAAGCAAGGCGATTGCAGGTAGATACAGTGACTTATCGCCCAGTGGTAAAAGCTATAAATTTAGGACTCCGGGTTCGCGGTTGCGAAAACCACCCTTGCCGGATGTTTCTGCGGGAATAAACAAAAATTTATCTAAGCTGCAGCCCCCACCGGTCATTTGAGAGCAATTTGTCGGAAGCTTGTCGGTTTATGTTAATATTTTGTAAAAACAAGGGGGCTCGCGAATCTGTGCTTTCGGAGCGCTTGATCCGACTTTCCACTCAAAATAATAATTAATTGCTCTCAAACGAAGTTTGTAGCAATTATATGAGTCCTGTCGGTCTTTTTAATGTGATTTTTCGCTTGACCGATTTTTCGTCTGACGCTTTTGACTTTTCGTCCTCAAAAACGAGATAAACAGGTAGCGCCCAGAGGGCAATAAGTGCTCTTAGAGACTTTCAGCTCTGTTTCAGCTCAAACTGTTTTGGAGACTTATACTTATACTTATGGCGTGAAGGGCGGTTCTTAGAGGTCGAAGACACCCCAACTGTTGACCCCTAGGTGTCAAAGAACCTCCTCTAGGGTTTGATAATAGGTTACTGCATTGTTTCTAGTGGTAATCGAATGGTTTGAACATTTTAACATCACGAATTTTAGCAATTTTTAGACAAAACTTGCAATTTTTTGATATTTTGATATTTTTTGATATTTTTTGATATTTTCTTTATTCAGTTCTTTCCCGACCCAGAGGCCAAAAAACATTCTAAGTGATTTGATAATAAGTTACTGACAATTTTAATGGCCATGGAATAGTTTTTCAACTTTTTAATTTCACAAATTTTAGCAATTTTTTGATAAAACTTGCTTTTTTCAAGTTTTTTTAAAAAATTTTTCTAGTTTTTTAGATTTTTTCAGCCTCAAGAAACCAGGAAACTCCTCTAGGGTTTGAAAATACTGAATAATTTCTAGATTAAATGGAATGTCTTGCAAGATTTTAACATCACGAATTTTAGCATATTTTTGATAGTTTTTGCCATTTTTTTCCCAATTTTTTAACATATATAGTCATTATTCAGATTTTTTGAGCTTCAAAGGCCAGAATGCCTCCGTTGGGTTTTGATAAAAAGTTACTGGAAAATTTTTGTTGGTCATGGATTAATTTTCAACTTTAGCATCACAAGTTTTAGCCATTTTTTTAAATAAAACTTTCAGTTTTTTTGAAATTTTTGTATGTTTTATGTTTCTCTAGCTTCAAGAGCCACGGAAATTCCTCTTGGCAATGTATTACTGCATAGTTTATAAATGTAATGGAATGGTCTTCAAGATTTTAGTATCACGAATTTGAGCAATTTTTAAAAATATTTGCAATTTTTCTCGTTTTTGAATTTTTTCGGGCAATAGAGGCCCTAGGGCCTCCTCCAAGGTTTGACAATAAGCGGCTGCAAAATTTGTAGAGTTAATGGGATCCTGATCAACATTTTTTATGACTCCAGTTTTAGTTTTTTTGGATAAAATTCAAACTTTTCAATTTTTGAAATTTTTTATCTTGCTAGTATATGGATCTTTGAGCCTGTGAAACTATTTCAGGCTTGAAACGGGGATACCGGTTAGTCTCTTGAGACAATGAGTTGGTTCTTAAGATATTAGTGTCTTGAATTTTAGCAAGATTTTGTTAAAATTTGCCATTTTTTTCAAAATTTTTAAAATATTTTTTGTCCTATTCTGAGTTTAACGACCATAACCGGCCAACAAAACTTTTCAAGTGTCGGAGATGGGTTGCTTGACAGAACTTTTGAGACAAAAAACTTTTGAGCTTTTTTATTGCGAAGTTGGAAACTTTTTTAATTTTGGATTGTCAACGACATTTTATTGACTATTGGTGTCTTGAAACCCTTAATATGCGATTCAGATATTATGATGAAAAACGCCACCTTTTGATAATGGACGAAACTGTCACAATATTCAAAAACGGCATTTAAAATTCAGGTTTGTTAGAGTCAGCGAAATCTTGACTTACTGATGTTTAATTGCTCTCAAACGAAATTTGTAGCAATTATATTAGTCCGTTCGCTCTTTTTAATGCGATTTTATGCTTGACCGATTTTTCGTCTGACGCTTTTGACTTTTAGTCCTCAAAAACGGGATAAACAGGTAGCGCCCAGAGGGCAATAAGTGCTCTTAGAGCCTTTGAGCTCAATTTCACCTCAAACTGTTTTGGAGACTTATACTTATACTTATGGCGTGAAGGGCGGTTCTTAGAGGTCGAAGACACCCCAACTGTTGACCCCTAGGTGTCAAAGAACCTCCTCTAGGGTTTGATAATAGGTTACTGCATTGTTTCTAGTGGTAATCGAATGGTTTGAACATTTTAACATCACGAATTTTAGCAATTTTTAGACAAAACTTGCAATTTTTTGATATTTTGATATTTTTTGATATTTTTTGATATTTTCTTTATTCAGTTCTTTCCCGACCCAGAGGCCAAAAAACATTCTAAGTGATTTGATAATAAGTTACTGACAATTTTAATGGCCATGGAATAGTTTTTCAACTTTTTAATTTCACAAATTTTAGCAATTTTTACAATTTGGAGACTTATACTTATTGTGTGAAGTGCGGAAGAGAGGCCGAAGACGCCCGCACTGTTGCCCACCCACTCCCTCCCCATCAGCCCTCCGGTGCACCCCCTCCCCCCAACGTGGCTAATGACGAACAACCGATCGCTAAAAACGCCCAATTTTATACTAATTTTCCCATCTTTTTTTTTTTAGCTTTTTGAAATTTTTTGTCATTTTTTCAGCCCTAGATGTCAAGGAACCTGCTCTATGGTTTTATTATAGGGTACTGCATAGTTTCTATGTGGAATGGTTTCAACATTTTAACATCGCGAGTTTAACATTTTGCAAGCATTTTTGGGCAAAATATGCAAATTTTTTTCAATTTCTTTCATTTCTCATCATATAAGTTTACAGAACCAGGGGGCCAGAAAACATCTTTAAGGGTTTCATAATAACTCAATAAAATTTTTATCGGCCATGGAATGGTTTTAAACTTTTTAATATCACTTTTAGCAATTTTTCGATAAGTTTTGAAAATTGTCGGTTATAAGGTTTCCCCAGCCTCAAGGGCCGAGAAACCTCCTCTAGCGTTTGAGAATAGGTTACTACATAGATTCTAAATGCAAAGGAATGTTTTTCAAGATTTCAACAACAAGAATTTTAGCATTTTTTTTTACCAAACTTAGTTACTGAAAAAATTTTATTTGCCATGGAATAGCTTTCAATTTCTTGACAAATTTTAGCAATTTTTTTTGGTAAAACTTGCATTTTTTTTACAATTTTTTTGAAAAGTTTTTTCGGTTCTTAGGTTTCTCGAGCCTCGAGAACCTCTTCTGGGAGTTGACAATAATTTCGCTATAAATTCTAAACGTAATGGAATGTTTTTCAAGATTTCAACACCACAAATTTTAGCATTTTTTTGTACGAATTTTTTATTTTTTAATATTTATTGTCATTATTCAGGTTTTTCACCCTAACAGAAAATCTCCGTTCGGGTTTGATAATAAGCTACTGGAAAATATTTTCGGCCATGAATTAGTTTTCAACAAATTCTCAACAAGTTATCACAAATTTTAGCAGTTTTTTATGCAACTTGCAAATTTTTGGAGTTTTCAAATTTTTCGTCTTTTTCAGGTTTCTGCAGCCTCAAGGGACACATAATCTCCTCTAGGGTTCAATTACAGGTTCCTTCATATCTTCTAGATGTAATGGAATGTTTTTCAAGGTTTTAACGTCACAAATTTTTAAAATATTTGCAATTTTATCAAGTTTTTTTGAATCATTTTGAATTTTGTATTATTTTTTCCGGTACCAGGGTCCTAGGGACCTCCTCCAAGGCTTGATAATAAGCTGTCGCATAGTTTCTAGAGTTAATGGAATTGTTATTAGTTTTTCATTACTCCAGCTTTTGCAATTTTTTGATAAAATTTTAATTTTCGTTAATTTTAGCAAGATTTTGTGAAAATTTGCTATCGTTTCCAATATTTTTGTCCTTTTCTGATTTTAACTATCATTATTTGACAACGAAGTCTTGAAGATGGGTTACTTGACATAACTCCAGAGACAAAAAATAGTTTTGAACATTTTCACTGCGAAATCTGAAAGCTTTTATTTTGAATTTTGCAATATTTTGCAAATTTTAATGATCAGTTTTTTATTTGGTTTACTGACAAGGCTAGAAAACTAAAAGTTAAAGAATCGCATAATGCTAAAGCTAACCTCAACAAACCGTGGCTAGCTACTGACGAAGCCAACCGCTCGCCGGTCGTTTGAGAGCAATTCGCCCGACGTTAGTCGGTTTTGTTCTCATTAAAGTGACACTGTTCCATGTAGTGAAAACTTTCGTAAAGTAACCAATGCTGGAAAAAAATCAAAAATTAATTCATTTTCAATAGGAGTTATGAAAATGATCAAAACTAATAACGACCACCTGTAACCTCAAAACAATTTAAATTATTAATCTTTAGATAACAATCATCTGCAAAAACGTTGGAGAAAAATTGAGAAAGTTGCATGTTCTGAATATTTAACCTAGGTAGAAAGACCTCAGCCATTGGCCGAAATAAAAGGGAGCTTCAACTTCTTAGGACTGGTACAGCTCAATTAAATGTATCTCAACTTGTCTCCTCTAGTCTTTCTAGTCCTTACGGTTTCAAGATCATTTTCTTTCAAAATGTACGAAAACAACAATTAAAATAGTGCCAATAGATTTCTAATCCTTGGAGAGCTAAAACAAGATCTAATATTATAACGCAGGCTCTATTTTTGACATCTCACTTTTAATATTAGTTGAATGGAATCTAAAAAAAATTAAGTTCGTCCAACTTTTACCAATTTTTTTAGGGAAAAACTAGATTTTTTTTAGAAATTCATATCTTCTAGGCGGAAACAAATTCGAGAAACCCGTTTGCAGCCAGTAAACTTTTGTGAGGGCTTTTGGATGCTGCCACGAGTGTCTTCCTCTGATTAATTTTTCGGGGGTGGGGGTCAGAAATTAGGGACGAAAAAGCCTGGCTATCAAATAGTTCCTTCTCTCATTACATGAGGTCGCGACTATAAGTTTAGCTTCAAAAAATTGGGGTTTTTTGTTGGTGTCTGCTACATAATATATCACCGTTCTAATCAATACGTTAATGGATATTCAATCTTGAAGCATCAATGTTTCATGTGTGCATTCAAATTTTTGTACTTTGGATCAGAATTGTGTTGATTGTTCGAGGTAGTTTACGAATCTAAAATTTTGTACCTCGAAACATCTTTGTTGCTAAAAGCAACGAGCCGAGGGTGCCTAAATGAAGCTATAAAAATAAAGGAGGGTAAGCGTCGCTGATTGTTTCTACCGCCGTGTGCTTACCAATTCAAAAACACTTCGAGATTATTTGACGGTCCGGTTATTGAGCTGTACGTTTATTTCCCTTCGCCATTTTAGGGTTTCATTGTTAGTATCTCACCTGGAAAAAATCAAAAATTAATTCATTTTCAATAGGAGTTTTGAAAATGATCAAAACTAATAACGACCACCTGTAACCTCAAAACAATTTAAATTATTAATCTTTAGATAACAATCATCTGCAAAAACGTTGGAGAAAAATAGAGAAAGTTGCATGTTCTGAATATTTAACCTAGGTAGAAAGACCTCAGCCATTGGCCGAAATAAAAGTTGTTTGTTGAATGCTGATTGCTTGTTTGTCAAATATGGAGCTTCAACTTTTTAGGACTGGTACAGCTCAATTAACTGTATCTCAACTTGTCTCCTCTAGTCTTTCTAGTTTTTACGGTTTCGAGATCATTTTCTTTCAAAATGTACGAAAACAACAATTAAAATAGTGCCAATAGATTTCTAATCCTTGGAGAGCTAAAACAAGATCTAACAACATAACGCAGGCTCTATTTTTGACATCTCACTTTTAATATTAGTTGAATGGAATCTAAAAAAAATTAAGTTCGTCCAACTTTTACCAATTTTTTTTAGGGAAAAACCTGATTTTTTTAGAAAGTCATATCTTCTAAGCGTTTTGCGAGGGCTTTTGGATGCTGCCACGAGTGTCTTCTTCTGATTAATTTTTCGGGGGTGGGGGTCAGAAATGAGGGACGAAAAAGCCTGGCTATCAAATAGTTCCTTCTCTCATTACATGAGGTCGCGACTGTAAGTTTAGCTTCAAAAAATTGGGGTTTTTTGGTGTCTGATACATAATATATCACCGTTCTAATCAATACGTTAATGGATATTCAATCTTGAAGCATCAATGTTTCATGTGTTCATTCAAATTTTTGTACTTTGGATCAGAATTATGTTGATTGTTCGAGGTAGTTTACGAATCTAAAATATTGTACCTCGAAACATCTTTGTTGCTAAAAGCAAAGAGCCGAGGGTGCCTAAATGAAGCTATAAAAATAAAGGAGGGTAAGCGTCGCTGATTGTTTCTACCGCCGTGTGCTTACCAATTCAAAAGCACTTCGATATTATTTGACGTTCCGGTTATTGAGCCGTACGTTTATTTCCCTTCGCCATTTTAGGGTTTCATTGTTAGTATCTCACCTCTAAAACTATTGTCTCTGTAATCTGAAAAATCCTGATAAGACGTGGGTTTAATTTTTTTTTACTTTGTTTCAGAATTCGTTATCATCACGAACCCTGCCTTCAGTCTTTTCGGGAGAGAGCTTGCCATTCATCGGATTCACATTTACCTCAACATTGTACGTAATTTACACCCAACTTTTTTAACTTGTCATCTCTGACTTGTATTTGTTGTAAACTGAAATTTAGAATATAACTTCAAGGATGAAAGCTCGGGGTGACACTAGTTGGTCCTTCTTGAACACGTTTAGCTTCATCCTCCGCGTTCTAACTTCTGCTGAAATGTGTAATAATATAAAAATTGTATTTAGATTTGAAGAATTTTATTCTGTCTCTTTCTAACAAGCTTATTTGCCGCAAGATTTGCGAAATTGATAATTCATGAGCATAACAAAAACTTAGATAAATAAAAAGTAAGGCTACCAGAAAATTGCTACGACTTTTTCGTAGACTAAAATCTTTCTTGCCATTCTGTTATTGATCATAATAGGAAACATTAACTCATCATTAACCTCGTGACTATACTTTGGTTTATAAAACTATTCATGGACCAGTAGTTGGTTGTATTTACATGGGCAAAATGAAGGTGTACTTTGTTCGTATTACATGAATGAAATTGGTGATGACTTTTGTTGCTGTAACTGTTTGAGATGTATATATGAAATGGATGATGATGATGGTTTTAGCAAACTGAATGACAAGTATCTCAGATTGGGTTCAGATGAGGGCACCAGTCCACTTCAGGATGAGATGACAGATGCACAGCTCACAAATGGACATGTAAATGTTAATGTACAAAACTTGAAGGCAGAAAAGGAGAAATTGGAGAAAAAGTGTTCAGGTGAATTTCACTTGATGTCTAAATTTGATAAAACTTTCGATAATTTATACAAGGGCCGGGAAATTAAATGTTAAATAGAGTATAGTCGAATTAGGTAAAATGAATAAACTTTTTGCCAAAATGTTCAGGATTTCAATATGATACATTTATCACAGATATTGCCTGCTTAGATTGATGTACATGAAGTTAAACAACACTTCATTTCGGAGGGGTACTTTCCGCTACTTTCCATTTTGAGAATTGAAAGTTAACTGTTGAAAATTAAATGCCGGCTGATAGGAAGGCCAATAGAGCCCAATGTCATAGAATGTGATCAGAGCCGATAAATTCCGTGATCTGAGTGGTCTGTCAAACCCTCATTAATTTAAATCCAGTTTTTTTTTGGAAAAAAAACATTTACAAAATAGCGTAACGAAGGTCTCTCCGTTGTCTGATTTCTTCTGATTGTGCTCTGCGCCCGTTCAGCTCTAATACCTAGCTTCCGATGCGCAGGTTTGTTAATGGAAATAGTCAGTATGCAACAAAAGTCTATACTGCTCATAGCACACATTAAAAGAAGCCTTGGAAGAAATTCTTTTTTCTAAAAATGTTTCACCTCTTAGTGTTAGTGGGTGTGATTTAAACGGTTGATACATTGTTTTCCGTATTCTTACTTGGGAAGTCCCTAAAGGAGTTTAACACTAAAGTTGTTGATAAAACTGCCGAGCTATTGGTGGCGTCGATTTGTTCCAGCGCAAATCATTCGGCTCTCAATTTTGGTTTACCGAGAATTTCAAAAGAGTCAAAATAGGAGTGGTGATAAGAATATCAGAGCAAAAGCTTTGAGAGCTATTTAACTTTTTGCGTTTTAGATTATCTATATTTCTCTCATTTTCAATTTGAAGGTCCACAACTCTATTGGCGACAATTTACTAGTAAAAGTCAAATGAAAAATGCGCCTAAATTGGTGCCATTTTTCACCTTATTTTTAGTATTATATAATATCCTCTAATGACATCATTTGAACCTTTTTTGTGTACTTCTTAGACCTCGCTCCATGTTACCTAACCCTCACTCCTCCGTGGCACCTCTCCTTTCCTCCTTCCCGGAATGAGGCAGGCTGCAATAAATTAGAGCTCCCACTAGTCCGAGAGCCGTTCCTTCGACGTTAGTCGGATAGTTTTTTCATCAATTTTTTTGCTCTCATTTTCAAAGGATAGGAGGCTTGTTATGAATACCATTCGTCGCTCCGACTTTAAGTCATATTCGCGTGATTTTTCACGCAAGACTGGCGGGGACAACTGATGGATAACTAATCGATGAAATGAATTGTCAACGCCCGTTGAACGCTAGAAAATACGAAACAGGGATGGGATTTATTGCTGCTCTTGGACCTAGATTGGGGTACTCCGCTACTATTGTTGTAAACTGCGGGAGAATGTAGAAGCTTTTGATGTAAAAACAGCTGAAATATCTGTCGAAATATCGACTCCGGCTCAGATCCATATGAAGTAGTAATGCGATGACAACCGTGCGGCATTGTTCAATCTTTGACCGAAGAAGATCAACTTTCCGTAGTCGTATTTTGAAACTATTTTGGAATATCGTACCGGTCAGTTTTTGGTCGACTTATTTAAAAAAGAGCGAACAGAGTGCAAATCGGTTGGCGTTATTGTTTTGTCTCACAGTTTATTCTTTGGAAATTCTTTTTCTAGAAAAGTTTCTCACCTCAGCGT
Source organism: Convolutriloba macropyga (assembly GCF_964194025.1). Lineage (NCBI taxonomy): Eukaryota > Metazoa > Xenacoelomorpha > Acoela > Convolutidae > Convolutriloba > Convolutriloba macropyga. The sequence goes on from NC_134469.1 coordinate 9,338,250, forward strand.
GTTAGTGAATGTGTCTGTGTAAAAGGTTAATACATTGATTTCTATATTGTTACCTGGGTAGTCCCTAAAAGAGTTGAACACTAAAGTTGTTGATACAATTGCCGAGCTATTGATGTCGTCGTTTTGTTCCAGCGCAAATTATTCGGCTCTCAATTTTGGTTTACCGAGCACTTCAAAAGAGTCGAAATAGGAGTGGTGATTAGAATATCAGAGCAAAAGCTTTGAGAGCTATGTAAATTTTTGCGTTTTAGATTATCTATTGTTCTCTCATTTTCAATTTGAAGGTCCACAACTCTATTGGCGGCAATTTACTAGTAAAAGTCAAATGAAAATTGCGCCTAAATTGGTGCCATTTTTTCACCTTATTTTTAGTATTATATGATATCCTCTAATGACATCATTTCAACCTTGTTTGTGTACTTCTTACTCCTCGCTCCATGTTACCTACCCCTCACTCCTCCGCGGTACCTCTCCCTTCCTCCTTCCCCGAATGAGGCAGGCTGCAATAAATTAGAGCCCCCACTAGTCCGAGAGCTGTTCCTTCGACGTTAGTCGGATAGTTTTTTCATCAATTTTTTTGCTCTCATTTTCAAAGGATAGGAGGCTTGTTATGAATACCATTCGTCGCTCCGACTTTAAGTCATATTCGCGTGATTTTTCACGCAAGACTGGCGATGGCAACTGATGGATAACTAATCGATGAAATGAATTGTCAACGCCCGTTGAACGCTAGAAAATACGAAACAGGGATGGGATTTATTGCTGCTCTTGGACCTAGATTGGGGTACTCCGCTACTATTGTTGTAAACCGCGGGAGAATGTAGAAGCTTTTGATGTAAAAACAGCTGAAATATCTGTCGAAATATCGACTCCGGCTCAGATCCATATGAAGTAGTAATGCGATGACAACCGTGTGGCATTGTTCAATCTTTGACCGAAGAAGATCAACTTTCTGTAGTCGTATTTTGAAACTATTTTGTAATATCTTACCGGTCAGTTTTTGTTTGGTCGACTCATTTGAAAAAGAACCAACAGAGTGTAAATCGGTTGGCGTTATTGTTTTGTCTCACATTTTATTCTTTGGAAAATCTTTTTCTAGAAAATTTTCTCACCTCAGGGTGTTAGTGAATGTGTGTGTAAAAGGTTAATACATTGATTTCTATATTGTTACCTGGGTAGTCGCTAAAAGAGTTGAACACTAAAGTTGTTGATACAACTGCCGAGCTATTAGTGTCGTCGTTTTGTTCCAAATTATTCGGCTCTCAATTTTGTTTTACCGAGCACTTCAAAAGAGTCGAAATAGGAGTGGTGAATAGAATATCAGAGCAAATGCTTTGAGAGCTATTTAACTTTTTGCGTTTTAGATTATCTATATTTCTCTCGTTTTCAATTTGAAGGTCCTCAACTCTGTTGGCGGCAATTTAATAGTAAAAGTCAAATGAAAATTGCGCCTAAAATGGTGCCTTTTTTCACCTTTTTTTTAGTATTATATAATATCCTCAAATGACATCATTTCAACCTTGTTTGTGTACTTCTTAGTTCTCGCTCCATGTTTCCTACCCCTCACTCCTCCGCGGTACTTCTCCCTTCCTCCTTCCCCGAATGAGGCAGGCTGCTATAAATTAGAGCCCCCACTAGTCCGAGAACTGTTCCTTCGACTTTCGTCGGATAGTTTTTTCACCAATTTTGTTGCTCTCACCTTTCAAAGGCTTGGAGGCTGGTTATGAATACCATTAGTCGCTGCGACTTTAAGTCATACTCTCGTGATTTTTCACGCAAGATTGGCGATGACAACTGATGGATAACTAATCGATGAAATGGATTGTCGACGCCCGTTGAACGCTAAAAAATACGAAACAGGGATGGGATGTATTGCCGCTCTTGGACCTAGATTGTGGTAATCGCTACTATTGTTGTAAACCGCGGGAGAATGTAGAAGCTTTTGATGTAAAAACAGCTGAAATATCTGTCGAATATTGACTCCGGCTCAGATCCTTATGAAATATCAATGCGATGACAACCGTGCGGCATTGATCAATCTTTAACCGAACAAGATCAACTTTCTGTAGTCGTATTTTGAAACTATTTTGTAATATCTTACCGGTCAGTTTTTGTTTGGTCGACTCATTTGAAAAAGAACCAACAGAGTGTAAATCGGTTGGCGTTATTGTTTTGTCTCACATTTTATTCTTTGGAAAATCTTCTTCTAGAAAATTTTCGCACCTCAGGGTGTTAGTGAATGTGTGTGTAAAAGGTTAATACATTGATTTCTATATTGTTACCTGGGTAGTCGCTTAAAGAGTTGAACACTAAAGTTGTTGATACAACTTCCGAGCTATTAGTGTCGTCGTTTTGTTCCAAATTATTCGGCTCTCAATTTTGTTTTACCGAGCACTTCAAAAGAGTCGAAATAGGAGTGGTGATTAGAATATCAGAGCAAATGCTTTGAGACCTATTTAACTTTTTGCGTTTTAGATTATCTATATTTCTCTCGTTTTCAATTTGAAGGTCCTCAACTATGTTGGCGGCAATTTACTAGTAAAAGTCAAATGAAAATTGCGCCTAAATTGGTGCCATTTTTCACCTTATTTTTAGCATTATATAATGTCCTCAAATGACATCATTTCAACCTTGTTTGTGTACCTTGTTTGTGTTAGTCCTCGCTCCATGTTTCCTACCCCTCACTCCTCCGCGGTACTTCTCCCTTCCTCCTTCCCCGAATGAGGCAGGCTGCAATAAATTAGAGCCCCCACTAGTTCGAGAACCGTTCCTTCGTTTTTAGTCGGATAGTTTTTTCACCAATTTTGTTGCCCTCACCTTTCAAAGGCTTGGAGGCTGGTTATGAATACCATTAGTCGCTGAGACTTTAAGTCATACTCTCGTGATTTTTCACGCAAGATTGGCGATGACAACTGATGGATAACTAATCGATGAAATGAATTGTCGACGCCCGTTGAACGCTAAAAAATACGAAACAGGGATTGGATGTATTGCCGCTCTTGGACCTAGATTGTGGTAATCGCTACTATTGTTGTAAACCGCGGGAGAATGTAGAAGCTTTTGATGTAAAAACAGCTGAAATATCTGTCGAAATATTGACTCCGGCTCAGATCCATATGAAATATCAATGCGATGACAACCGTGCGGCATTGTTCAATCTTTAACCGAACAAGATCAACTTTCTGTAGTCGTATTTTGAAACTATTTTGTAATATCTTACCGGTCAGTTTTTGTTTGGTCGACTCATTTGAAAAAGAATCAACAGAGTGTAAATCGGTTGGCGTTATTGTTTTGTCTCACATTTTATTCTTTGGAAAATCTTTTTCTAGAAAATTTTCTCGCCTCAGGGTGTTAGTGAATGTGTGTGTAAAAGGTTAATACATTGATTTCTATATTGTTACCTGGGTAGTCGCTAAAAGAGTTGAACACTAAAGTTGTTGATACAACTGCCGAGCTATTAGTGTCGTCGTTTTGTTCCAAATTATTCGGCTCTCAATTTTGGTTTACCGAGCACTTCAAAAGAGTCGAAATAGGGGTGGTGATTAGAATATCTGAGCAAATGCTTTGAGAGCTATTTAACTTTTTGCGTTTTAGATTATCTATATTTCTCTCGTTTTCAATTTGAAGGTCCTCAACTATGTTGGCGGCAATTTACTAGTAAAAGTCAAATGAAAATTGCGCCTAAATTGGTGCCATTTTTCACCTTATTTTTAGCATTATATAATGTCCTCAAATGACATCATTTCAACCTTGTTTGTGTACCTTGTTTGTGTTAGTCCTCGCTCCATGATTCCTACCCCTCACTCCTCCGCGGTACTTCTCCCTTCCTCCTTCCCCGAATGAGGCAGGCTGCAATAAATTAGAGCCCCCACTAGTTCGAGAACCGTTCCTTCGTTTTTAGTCGGATAGTTTTTTCACCAATTTTGTTGCTCTCACCTTTCAAAGGCTTGGAGGCTGGTTATGAATACCATTAGTCGCTGCGACTTTAAGTCATACTCTCGTGATTTTTCACGCAAGATTGGCGATGACAACTGATGGATAACTAATCGATGAAATGAATTGTCGACGCCCGTTGAACGCTAAAAAATACGAAACAGGGATGGGATGTATTGCCGCTCTTGGACCTAGATTGTGGTAATCGCTACTATTGTTGTAAACCGCGGTAGAATGTAGAAGCTTTTGATCTAAAAACAGCTGAAATATCTGTCGAATATTGACTCCGGCTCAGATCCATATGAAATATCAATGCGATGACAACCGTGCGGCATTGTTCAATCCTTAACCGGACAAGATCAACTTTCTGTAGTCGTATTTTGAAACTATTTTGTAATATCTTACCGGTCAGTTTTTGTTTGGTCGACTCATTTGAAAAAGAACCAACAGAGTGTAAATCGGTTGGCGTTATTGTTTTGTCTCACATTTTATTCTTTGGAAAATCTTTTTCTAGAAAATTTTCTCGCCTCAGGGTGTTAGTGAATGTGTGTGTAAAAGGTTAATACATTGATTTCTATATTGTTACCTGGGTAGTCGCTAAAAGAGTTGAACACTAAAGTTGTTGATACAACTGCCGAGCTATTAGTGTCGTCGTTTTGTTCCAAATTATTCGGCTCTCAATTTTGGTTTACCGAGCACTTCAAAAGAGTCGAAATAGGAGTGGTGATTAGAATATCTGAGCAAATGCTTTGAGAGCTATTTAACTTTTTGCGTTTTAGATTATCTATATTTCTCTCGTTTTCAATTTGAAGGTCCTCAACTATGTTGGCGGCAATTTACTAGTAAAAGTCAAATGAAAATTGCGCCTAAATTGGTGCCATTTTTCACCTTATTTTTAGCATTATATAATGTCCTCAAATGACATCATTTCAACCTTGTTTGTGTACCTTGTTTGTGTTAGTCCTCGCTCCATGATTCCTACCCCTCACTCCTCCGCGGTACTTCTCCCTTCCTCCTTCCCCGAATGAGGCAGGCTGCAATAAATTAGAGCCCCCACTAGTTCGAGAACCGTTCCTTCGTTTTTAGTCGGATAGTTTTTTCACCAATTTTGTTGCTCTCACCTTTCAAAGGCTTGGAGGCTGGTTATGAATACCATTAGTCGCTGCGACTTTAAGTCATACTCTCGTGATTTTTCACGCAAGATTGGCGATGACAACTGATGGATAACTAATCGATGAAATGAATTGTCGACGCCCGTTGAACGCTAAAAAATACGAAACAGGGATGGGATGTATTGCCGCTCTTGGACCTAGATTGTGGTAATCGCTACTATTGTTGTAAACCGCGGTAGAATGTAGAAGCTTTTGATCTAAAAACAGCTGAAATATCTGTCGAATATTGACTCCGGCTCAGATCCATATGAAATATCAATGCGATGACAACCGTGCGGCATTGTTCAATCCTTAACCGGACAAGATCAACTTTCTGTAGTCGTATTTTGAAACTATTTTGTAATATCTTACCGGTCAGTTTTTGTTTGGTCGACTCATTTGAAAAAGAACCAACAGAGTGTAAATCGGTTGGCGTTATTGTTTTGTCTCACATTTTATTCTTTGGAAAATCTTTTTCTAGAAAATTTTCTCACCTCAGGGTGTTAGTGAATGTGTGTGTAAAAGGTTAATACATTGATTTCTATATTGTTACCTGGGTAGTCGCTAAAAGAGTTGAACACTAAAGTTGTTGATACAACTGCCTAGCTATTAGTGTCGTCGTTTTGTTCCAAATTATTCGGCTCTCAATTTTGGTTTACCGAGCACTTCAAAAGAGTCGAAATAGGAGTGGTGAATAGAATATCAGAGCAAATGCTTTGAGAGCTATTTAACTTTTTGCGTTTTAGATTATCTATATTTCTCTCGTTTTCAATTTGAAGGTCCTCAACTCTGTTGGCGGCAATTTACTAGTAAAAGTCAAATGAAAATTGCGCCTAAAATGGTGCCTTTTTTCACCTTTTTTTTAGTATTATATAATATCCTCAAATGACATCATTTCAACCTTGTTTGTGTACTTCTTAGTCCTCGCTCCATGTTTCCTACCCCTCACTCCTCCGCGGTACTTCTCCCTTCCTCCTTCCCCGAATGAGGCAGGCTGCAATAAATTAGAGCCCCCACTAGTCCGAGAACCGTTCCTTCGACTTTAGTCGGATAGTTTTTTCACCAATTTTGTTGCTCTCACCTTTCAAAGGCTTGGAGGCTGGTTATGAATACCATTAGTCGCTGCGACTTTAAGTCATACTCTCGTGATTTTTCACGCAAGATTGGCGATGACAACTGATGGATAACTAATCGATGAAATGAATTGTCGACGCCCGTTGAACGCTAAAAAAATAAGAAACAGGGATGGGATGTATTGCCGCTCTTGGACCTAGATTGTGGTAATCGCTACTATTGTTGTAAACCGCGGGAGAATGTAGAAGCTTTTGATGTAAAAACAGCTGAAATATCTGTCGAAATATTGACTCCGGCTCAGATCCGTATGAAATATCAATGCGATGACAACCGTGCGGCATTGTTCAATCTTTAACCGAACAAGATCAACTTTCTGTAGTCGTATTTTGAAACTATTTTGTAATATCTTACCGGTCATTTTTTGTTTGGTCGACTCATTTGAAAAAGAATCAACAGAGTGTAAATCGGTTGGCGTTATTGTTTTGTCTCACATTTTATTCTTTGGAAAATCTTTTTCTAGAAAATTTTCTCGCCTCAGGGTGTTAGTGAATGTGTGTGTAAAAGGTTAATACATTGATTTCTATATTGTTACCTGGGTAGTCGCTAAAAGAGTTGAACACTAAAGTTGTTGATACAACTGCCGAGCTGTTAGTGTCGTCGTTTTGTTCCAAATTATTCGGCTCTCAATTTTGGTTTACCGAGCACTTCAAAAGAGTCGAAATAGGAGTGGTGATTAGAATATCAGAGCAAATGCTTTGAGAGCTTTTTAACTTTTTGCGTTTTAGATTATCTATATTTATCTCGTTTTCAACCTGCAGGTCCTCAACTCTGTTGGCGGCAATTTACTAGTAAAAGTCAAATGAAAATTGCGCCTAAATTGGTGCCATTTTTCACCTTATTTTTAGCATTATATAATGTCCTCAAATGACATCATTTCAACCTTGTTTGTGTACCTTGTTTGTGTTAGTCCTCGCTCCATGATTCCTACCCCTCACTCCTCCGCGGTACTTCTCCCTTCCTCCTTCCCCGAATGAGGCAGGCTGCAATAAATTAGAGCCCCCACTAGTTCGAGAACCGTTCCTTCGTTTTTAGTCGGATAGTTTTTTCACCAATTTTGTTGCTCTCACCTTTCAAAGGCTTGGAGGCTGGTTATGAATACCATTAGTCGCTGCGACTTTAAGTCATACTCTCGTGATTTTTCACGCAAGATTGGCGATGACAACTGATGGATAACTAATCGATGAAATGAATTGTCGACGCCCGTTGAACGCTAAAAAATACGAAACAGGGATGGGATGTATTGCCGCTCTTGGACCTAGATTGTGGTAATCGCTACTATTGTTGTAAACCGCGGTAGAATGTAGAAGCTTTTGATCTAAAAACAGCTGAAATATCTGTCGAATATTGACTCCGGCTCAGATCCATATGAAATATCAATGCGATGACAACCGTGCGGCATTGTTCAATCCTTAACCGGACAAGATCAACTTTCTGTAGTCGTATTTTGAAACTATTTTGTAATATCTTACCGGTCAGTTTTTGTTTGGTCGACTCATTTGAAAAAGAACCAACAGAGTGTAAATCGGTTGGCGTTATTGTTTTGTCTCACATTTTATTCTTTGGAAAATCTTTTTCTAGAAAATTTTCTCGCCTCAGGGTGTTAGTGAATGTGTGTGTAAAAGGTTAATACATTGATTTCTATATTGTTACCTGGGTAGTCGCTAAAAGAGTTGAACACTAAAGTTGTTGATACAACTGCCGAGCTATTAGTGTCGTCGTTTTGTTCCAAATTATTCGGCTCTCAATTTTGGTTTACCGAGCACTTCAAAAGAGTCGAAATAGGAGTGGTGATTAGAATATCTGAGCAAATGCTTTGAGAGCTATTTAACTTTTTGCGTTTTAGATTATCTATATTTCTCTCGTTTTCAATTTGAAGGTCCTCAACTATGTTGGCGGCAATTTACTAGTAAAAGTCAAATGAAAATTGCGCCTAAATTGGTGCCATTTTTCACCTTATTTTTAGCATTATATAATGTCCTCAAATGACATCATTTCAACCTTGTTTGTGTACCTTGTTTGTGTTAGTCCTCGCTCCATGATTCCTACCCCTCACTCCTCCGCGGTACTTCTCCCTTCCTCCTTCCCCGAATGAGGCAGGCTGCAATAAATTAGAGCCCCCACTAGTTCGAGAACCGTTCCTTCGTTTTTAGTCGGATAGTTTTTTCACCAATTTTGTTGCTCTCACCTTTCAAAGGCTTGGAGGCTGGTTATGAATACCATTAGTCGCTGCGACTTTAAGTCATACTCTCGTGATTTTTCACGCAAGATTGGCGATGACAACTGATGGATAACTAATCGATGAAATGAATTGTCGACGCCCGTTGAACGCTAAAAAATACGAAACAGGGATGGGATGTATTGCCGCTCTTGGACCTAGATTGTGGTAATCGCTACTATTGTTGTAAACCGCGGTAGAATGTAGAAGCTTTTGATCTAAAAACAGCTGAAATATCTGTCGAATATTGACTCCGGCTCAGATCCATATGAAATATCAATGCGATGACAACCGTGCGGCATTGTTCAATCCTTAACCGGACAAGATCAACTTTCTGTAGTCGTATTTTGAAACTATTTTGTAATATCTTACCGGTCAGTTTTTGTTTGGTCGACTCATTTGAAAAAGAACCAACAGAGTGTAAATCGGTTGGCGTTATTGTTTTGTCTCACATTTTATTCTTTGGAAAATCTTTTTCTAGAAAATTTTCTCACCTCAGGGTGTTAGTGAATGTGTGTGTAAAAGGTTAATACATTGATTTCTATATTGTTACCTGGGTAGTCGCTAAAAGAGTTGAACACTAAAGTTGTTGATACAACTGCCTAGCTATTAGTGTCGTCGTTTTGTTCCAAATTATTCGGCTCTCAATTTTGGTTTACCGAGCACTTCAAAAGAGTCGAAATAGGAGTGGTGAATAGAATATCAGAGCAAATGCTTTGAGAGCTATTTAACTTTTTGCGTTTTAGATTATCTATATTTCTCTCGTTTTCAATTTGAAGGTCCTCAACTCTGTTGGCGGCAATTTACTAGTAAAAGTCAAATGAAAATTGCGCCTAAAATGGTGCCTTTTTTCACCTTTTTTTTAGTATTATATAATATCCTCAAATGACATCATTTCAACCTTGTTTGTGTACTTCTTAGTCCTCGCTCCATGTTTCCTACCCCTCACTCCTCCGCGGTACTTCTCCCTTCCTCCTTCCCCGAATGAGGCAGGCTGCAATAAATTAGAGCCCCCACTAGTCCGAGAACCGTTCCTTCGACTTTAGTCGGATAGTTTTTTCACCAATTTTGTTGCTCTCACCTTTCAAAGGCTTGGAGGCTGGTTATGAATACCATTAGTCGCTGCGACTTTAAGTCATACTCTCGTGATTTTTCACGCAAGATTGGCGATGACAACTGATGGATAACTAATCGATGAAATGAATTGTCGACGCCCGTTGAACGCTAAAAAAATAAGAAACAGGGATGGGATGTATTGCCGCTCTTGGACCTAGATTGTGGTAATCGCTACTATTGTTGTAAACCGCGGGAGAATGTAGAAGCTTTTGATGTAAAAACAGCTGAAATATCTGTCGAAATATTGACTCCGGCTCAGATCCGTATGAAATATCAATGCGATGACAACCGTGCGGCATTGTTCAATCTTTAACCGAACAAGATCAACTTTCTGTAGTCGTATTTTGAAACTATTTTGTAATATCTTACCGGTCATTTTTTGTTTGGTCGACTCATTTGAAAAAGAATCAACAGAGTGTAAATCGGTTGGCGTTATTGTTTTGTCTCACATTTTATTCTTTGGAAAATCTTTTTCTAGAAAATTTTCTCGCCTCAGGGTGTTAGTGAATGTGTGTGTAAAAGGTTAATACATTGATTTCTATATTGTTACCTGGGTAGTCGCTAAAAGAGTTGAACACTAAAGTTGTTGATACAACTGCCGAGCTGTTAGTGTCGTCGTTTTGTTCCAAATTATTCGGCTCTCAATTTTGGTTTACCGAGCACTTCAAAAGAGTCGAAATAGGAGTGGTGATTAGAATATCAGAGCAAATGCTTTGAGAGCTTTTTAACTTTTTGCGTTTTAGATTATCTATATTTATCTCGTTTTCAACTTGCAGGTCCTCAACTCTGTTGGCGGCAATTTACTAGTAAAAGTCAAATGAAAATTGCGCCTAAATTGGTGCCATTTTTCACCTTATTTTTAGTATTATATGATATCCTCTAATGACATCATTTCAACCTTGTTTGTGTACTTCTTACTCCTCGCTCCATGTTACCTACCCCTCACTCCTCCGCGGTACCTCTCCCTTCCTCCTTCCCCGAATGAGGCAGGCTGCAATAAATTAGAGCCCCCACTAGTCCGAGAGCCGTTCCTTCGACGTTAGTCGGATAGTTGTTTCATCAATTTTGTTGCTCTCATTTTTCAAAGGATCGGAGGATGGTTATGAATACCATTCATCGCTCCGACTTTAAGTCATATTCGCGTGATTTTTCACGCAAGACTGGCGAGGACAACTGATGGATAACTAATCGATGAAATGAATTGTCAACGCCCGTTGAACGCTAGAAAATACGAAATAGGGATGGGATGTATTGCCGCTCTTGGACCTAGATTGTGGTAATCGCTACTATTGTTGTAAACCGCGGGAGAATGTAGAAGCTTTTGATGTAAAAAACAGCTGAAATATCTGTCGAAGTATCGACTCCGGCTCAGATCCATATGAATTAGTAATGCGATGACAACCGTGCGGCATTGTTCAATCTTTGACAGAAGAAGATCAACTTTCTGTAGTCGTATTTTGAAACTATTTTGGAATATCTTTCCGGTCAGTTTTTGTTTGGTCGACTCATTTGAAAAAGAACCAACAGAGTGTAAATCGGTTGGCGTTATTGTTTTGTCTCACATTTTATTCTTTGGAAAATCTTTTTCTAGAAAATTTTCTCACCTCAGGGTGTTCGTGAATGTGTGTGTAAAAGGTTAATACATTGATTTCTATATTGTTACCTGGGTAGTCGCTAAAAGAGTTGAACACTAAAGTTGTTGATACAACTGCCGAGCTATTAGTGTCGTCGTTTTGTTCCAAATTATTCGGCTCTCAATTTTGGTTTACCGAGCACTTCAAAAGAGTCGAAATAGGAGTGGTGATTAGAATATCAGAGCAAATGCTTTGAGAGCTATTTAACTTTTTGCGTTTTAGATTATCTATATTTATCTCGTTTTCAATTTGAAGGTCCTCAACTCTGTTGGCGGCAATTTACTAGTAAAAGTCAAATGAAAATTGCGCCTAAATTGGTGCCATTTTTCAACTTATTTTTAGTATTATATAATATCCTCTAATGACATCATTTCAACCTTGTTTGTGTACTTCTTACTCCTCGCTCCATGTTACCTACCCCTCACTCCTCCGCGGTACCTCTCCCTTCCTCCTTCCCCGAATGAGGCAGGCTGCAATAAATTAGAGCCCCCACTAGTCCGAGAGCCGTTCCTTCGACGTTAGTCGGATAGTTGTTTCATCAATTTTGTTGCTCTCATTTTTCAAAGGATCGGAGGATGGTTATGAATACCATTCGTCGCTCCGACTTTAAGTCATATTCGCGTGATTTTTCACGCAAGACTGGCGGGGACAACTGATGGATAACTAATCGATGAAATGAATTGTCAACGCCCGTTGAACGCTAGAAAATACGAAACAGGGATGGGATTTATTGCTGCTCTTGGACCTAGATTGTGGTAATCGCTACTATTGTTGTAAACCGCGGGAGAATGTAGAAGCTTTTGATGTAAAAAACAGCTGAAATATCTGTCGAAGTATCGACTCCGGCTCAGATCCATATGAAGTAGTAATGCGATGACAACCGTGCGGCATTGTTCAATCTTTGACAGAAGAAGATCAACTTTCTGTAGTCGTATTTTGAAACTATTTTGGAATATCTTTCCGGTCAGTTTTTGTTTGGTCGACTCATTTGAAAAAGAACCAACAGAGTGTAAATCGGTTGGCGTTATTGTTTGGTCTCACATTTTATTCTTTGGAAAATCTTTTTCTAGAAAATTTTCTCACCTCAGGGTGTTCGTGAATGTGTGTGTAAAAGGTTAATACATTGATTTCTATATTGTTACCTGGGTAGTCGCTAAAAGAGTTGAACACTAAAGTTGTTGATACAACTGCCGAGCTATTAGTGTCGTCGTTTTGTTCCAAATTATTCGGCTCTCAATTTTGGTTTACCGAGCACTTCAAAAGAGTCGAAATAGGAGTGGTGATTAGAATATCAGAGCAAATGCTTTGAGAGCTATTTAACTTTTTGCGTTTTAGATTATCTATATTTATCTCGTTTTCAATTTGAAGGTCCTCAACTCTGTTGGCGGCAATTTACTAGTAAAAGTCAAATGAAAATTGCGCCTAAATTGGTGCCATTTTTCAACTTATTTTTAGTATTATATAATATCCTCTAATGACATCATTTCAACCTTGTTTGTGTACTTCTTACTCCTCGCTCCATGTTACCTACCCCTCACTCCTCCGCGGTACCTCTCCCTTCCTCCTTCCCCGAATGAGGCAGGCTGCAATAAATTAGAGCCCCCACTAGTCCGAGAGCCGTTCCTTCGACGTTAGTCGGATAGTTGTTTCATCAATTTTGTTGCTCTCATTTTTCAAAGGATCGGAGGATGGTTATGAATACCATTCGTCGCTCCGACTTTAAGTCATATTCGCGTGATTTTTCACGCAAGACTGGCGGGGACAACTGATGGATAACTAATCGATGAAATGAATTGTCAACGCCCGTTGAACGCTAGAAAATACGAAACAGGGATGGGATTTATTGCTGCTCTTGGACCTAGATTGTGGTAATCGCTACTATTGTTGTAAACCGCGGGAGAATGTAGAAGCTTTTGATGTAAAAAACAGCTGAAATATCTGTCGAAGTATCGACTCCGGCTCAGATCCATATGAAGTAGTAATGCGATGACAACCGTGCGGCATTGTTCAATCTTTGACAGAAGATCAACTTTCTGTAGTCGTATTTTGAAACTATTTTGGGATATCGTACCGGTCAGTTTTTTGTCGACTTATTTGAAAAAGAGCGAACAGAATGTAAATCGGTTGGCGTTATTATTTTGTCTCACAGTTTATTCTTAAATCCATCTTTGGTAGCTATCAAATCTTTGGATACTGCAAGTCATCAATTCAACAATTTTTGGTGTTTTTACGCGGGAATCCGCTGGCTATGTTCTAAAGCTTATACGTGATGTTTTCTAGAGCTGACTGCTGCTTTGGACAAGGCAAGGAACCACGAGCGAATCAACACGCTTCTAAGACAGGAGAAGGTGAAACTGAAAGATGACCTGGAGAACTGCTACAATCAGATGTCGCAACAATCAAAAGAACTCAGAGAGGCGCTGCAAGCGAAGAAGTTGGCTAGTCAGGATCACTCCGACATGACTCTCAAGTTAGTCGTTCATTCTCACTTTTCTATGCGCTCTAAAAAGAAATTTAATACAATTTTTGTTAATAGGTCCCTTTGACCATATTAAGTTCCAATATTGATTTCTATATTTCTGTATAAATTAATAATTGTTAGAAAATGGTTCTGTTTTTCACGGTAGCAAAAGAGGATTTGTATCGAAAATCTCAACGATGCCAGGTCTTTTGTAAGCACCACTAAGACTGGGGTTGTGAAAAGCTGATTAGCTTGATTCCCTGATGTTGACTGCAGCACCACCGTTACCGTGAAAATTAACTGAAGGCGAAACACACGCTCAACCGTGTAGCGACTGCGAGGGCTATTTTGCATCTCTAAGTTTTGAGAAATAGAGAATTTAAATTGCAGGAATTTTTCACAAATGCTATTAAAAAGAAGGTGGAGTCGGTTTCCCCATTAAACCATTATTAATTGCTGTAACGATTTCAGCTTTAAGGCAATGCAAGATGGTATGCTTTGAAATGGTAGATAATTAATAGCCGCCCTCATCTTCTCAGCCGGCTATTATAGCGCTCCTAATTTTTTTTTACTTCGTCGAACTTTTTTTCGCTTTACCATTTTGCCGCTTTTTCGACATTTTGCGTGAAATCTTTTTGACTTCTCTAGGCTAGTTTCTCTCTTCTCTCATTCTGCTAAAAGTGAATTTGAACATCAGTTGCTCAGCAAACCAATTCAAAATGAACAGAGTCAGTATAAAAAATTGAAGTCAGAAATAGAAACGGGATAAACCCATAAAGCCCTATTTTAGATGCCCGCTATTTGAACGTCGTTCCTATAAGTCTTAGTTACCATATCTTATGCTTATTGGTTTTGATAGTAGCCCCTGTAGCCTCTCTCTAAGAAACAGAAGTATGTTCAACTACGAAATGCCCTCAAAATAAATCGGACTTAAAAAATAATTTTGTACAATTTTTTTTTCAATATCTTCTATTCAATCCCAATCATGCTTATTGGAATCAACGGCGGCTATTTTCCGGCAATCTGCCGGGTATGTTTTGAGCTTGTTCAATGTGTTCGCATGTAGTTACGTGTTTTAAAGAGTATGGCACTACTTTTCAGAAACATCAATAAAAATGTTATTTCTCAACTTCGTTCCTCTTTGTTTCTCCTTTAAAATGTGCCTTTTACTAAATCGGATAAGCAGTTCTTCTTATTTTGATTCGTTTTCATCGAGATTTCTGGGGATCATTTGGTCACGCTTCAAAAACTCAAAATGTTAGGGATTTTTACCGCTGTACAATCGAGGTTCTGTGCCTGGCGTACTATTTGTTACTCCTGTTTTGTCGAAATTATGGTCTCATTTAGGAAGCGGATCTATTTTAATATGTACTAGCAGCTTAAAGACGAATTGTGAGGTCACCTTGTGAGAATATGACCAAATATAAGTAATAATTTTAAATCATAATGAAATGAACTAATAATAATGATGCAATAATGCTAAATTCGGAAGCTAAATCGCTACATTATTGTTTTGTGGATTGTAACGTCATTGGCATAAAAATGCAATGGGAACACAAAAACATAGACGGAAGAATTCCGGAAGCGACTTGAAGCGTCGGAACTTTACAAAGAAAGCCGTAAGTGCAGCTGAATTAATTACCTTTTGTCTTTACAGTAAATCTTTACCTAACCAGATTTAAAGAATGGTAAAATTTACACCGCTGTCACCGCGAAAGATTCGAGTATTGACATCATTCGAGCAGGTTGAAATAGAGACAATTATGACATCATTCAGTAACAATACAAAAAACGGAACAGATGTAAAACCTAAGAAATAATTTTGACAAAAAAGTCAGAGATCTTGATACCGCAAAATTTATTATTTTGAAATATTCGATATTGATGAATAATGGCAGAAAAAATCTTTGGATGGCCAAAAACTGATAGGCTCGAAAATCATAGTGCTTGAATTTGTCATCAAAATAATTGATACTTCTCTTTAAATGATTCCTATGAACTAAACTGAATTTTAACAAAAAAGAATACCCAAATAAAGAAATATAATTATCAAAGAATACTTGAATATCAACGAAAATAAGACAAAAAGAAACGCATTTTTTAGGAGTCACAAATTAAGACAAAAATTAAAATTACTTCCTTGTCGGAGATATCCTAGACAAAATGAGTTTAAACTATTGTCAAAAAAATTAAATTTATCAACGAAAAGACAGAGAATCATAAATATTCAAAGTAAAAAAATCGTTTAAAATAAAAACATGCTTCAAGAATATTTGCATAAAGTAGTATTCAGCCAACATTTTGAATCGAAATTTAAGCAATTTCTTGTTATTGTATTATATTAAATGATCAATTGCAAACCAGAAAAAAGAATGTAAAAAGGCTAAAATAATTTTGTTAAAAAACTGAAAAAAATCAAAGCGAATAAAACTATAGGTCTTAAGAGAATGCTAGAACGATACATGCTAGAATGTGATGAAACAAATTGTACACAAACAAAAAGACTAATTCTTGATTTTTGCAAGCTAAAAATATCAAATTGAAGAGAAAAATTGGTGTAGAACAACTTGATGTATTTCATTATTTAGCTTTTGAAAAGTTAAATAGTCATCCTCCTGTACAGATTTAAAAGTAAAAACAGCTCAAGGTTCGAAGCAATCATTTTTGTGCAAAAACTGTCAAGAAATTTTTTGAAATTAATTTTATGAAAAAAATTGAATTTCCAAGACTCACGGCAAAAAATGGTTCAATGCACAAAAGACGAAATTAAAATCCCTGGCGATGCACAGAAAGACTTCTACTAACTAATAAAACCAAAATACCAACAAAAACAGACAATATCTTAAGTTATAAAGAGGCATTCAATGCACGAGTGATGAACGATAAGTCGCCATATTCCGATAAAAAGTTGGCTTAAAGATCCGGGAGTGAATAAATTAATAATAAAAAAGCCAACAAACCCGTAAAATTCCGAAATATGGGGCCATTTTGACCTTAAAACGCATTATTAGGCTCTCAAAACCTCTGTGGTATCAATTGCAGAGGGTTACATGTTAATACAGCTTCGATCAAATTATACGAAAAGACGGGCAATTCGGAGGAAAAAACGGCTATGAACGGTTCTATAGATGCGCCATTCTGTCAAAAAACACTTTTCAACTTCTCTTGCTCAGAAAAATTAGTTCACACGGCAATTTTTCTCACTTTTGCTTTCAGTCAGAACGTCGTCTGAATGAATAGTACTTCTGGTAAAAAAAACTTTAAGAAAACCAATACTCCGCTTCGAATCGTAAAAAAATCACAGAGGCGCGAAACAGAAAATGCAAGGTAACTTTGTCTACTGTCGCTTTTGTAAAATTGTTTTTTTTTTAACTTTGGGTCTTCTGTTGCTACCATTGCTATGTTTTATCATTTGCTATACCGGTGCTGTAGTTGCCTGTTGTGCAAGAAGACTCGGTTATCCACTGAATTTCTATGTATTCTGTTAGCAAACTGCAAAAACTTAATAATTGATTGTTAGTTCTCAAAAGCCAAAGTGGTAGCAATTATTCAGGTACTGTTGGTTTTTTGCGTTCTTCGCTTGATCTTCTCGTGTCCGACCGATTTGGCTTTTGTCCTCAGAAACGGGACCTCAGAAAGTGTTACGTGAAGACCAAGTGTTACGTTATATATGCTTCACCATTAATGAAAAAATGCTTAATTTGTCGTGTAAATGATAATTCGGGTAGCTTTGCACCTTGGGTACGCTCCAGTTCCCTCGCGCTTACCTAGGGAAGCTAATAGTCCTAAGCTTAAGCCAGCAGCAAGCTAAAGCTAATCACATGCCAGTCGTCTGAGAGAATTCGTCCGACGTTGATTGGTTATAAATTTCTACGTAGAGGAAAGTAAACAATTTCTGTTGATGTTCGCATTCTAGGTTGAGTGATGCACAGAAGGAGAAGCAGAAGTTGATGAGAGTGTTGCGAGATAGAGACGAGGAGCTGGAGGAACTCAATGCTAAGGTGGATCAGATGTCGGCCCAGATGAGGACTGCCAATGCAGAACGCAGAAAGGTAAGATCAATCGTCTACACCTCAGTTATAAATAAGTAAAATTTTATCTTTTGAGTTACGAGTAAAGGTTTGCAAAATTGTTGCTTTCTCTTTGGCGAAACCCTAAAGGGGGAAGTCTAAATATATTTGCTAGCTCTTAATTTTGAATTGCTATTGGTTATTATAATACCTGTTGAAAATGACGTCAGATCCTTTTTTTAACCAGACAAGGAATGGTCTATCAAACAAAAATAAATTGTTGATGAAATTGTTGTTCAATAATTAATGAATATTGTAATATTTAATTACACATTTAAAATTAACATCTGATAAATGTATATTGATTATGCTGTTTTTTACACCCTTTCCGTTCCCTGTGAAAGCGTAGTTTTCCTAGATTGATTTTGCGGACATAAAAGTCAAATTGCTTTCTAATGCATTATACGACTTAATATACTTTATCTACTTAATTTACTTAATTGCGACTTAATTTACTGAAACTCAAACACAGTTAACCAATGAGTCCATATTTTATCATTTGATTGAGTGTGTCCCATAGTTTAATGAAATCCGAATGTTTTTCAAAATATTTCAAATTTTAGCTGGAAACGGAGCTGGACGATTCTAAACTTGAGCTGAGTCGTGAAAAGAGGCTGCGAGTGACATACGAAGAAGATGTAAAGAGACTTGAAGGTGATTTGGACAGTGCCCAGGAACGGATGTTGCAGAGGACTCCTGGAGTGGGAGAGTATGTTCAAGAGAACCAACGTCTGAAGGAGGCACTAGAACAGGCAAACGATGAGCATAGTCAAGAGATCAAGAAAATGGAAGCTAAAGTTGAAGTACGCATCTTTCGTTGTTATAAAAGGGACGTTTTAAGCCGACCGTTTCTAGGTCATTTCATACAAAGACATATTCCGTAAAGTCGCGCGTTGCCTTGGCGGTGAGTAGGCGTGAAAACATTTAGTTTCTAATATTTTGATGAGATTAAAGTCATTTTGTGTGACGGTTGTGTCAATGGATCATTCTAGAGAGGTTCGTCATATATATTTTTGGTGCTTTAAAGCGTTTTGCTTGTAATTTTTTTGGGCTCTTCAGATCAAAGGGTGTGATTATAATCTAAAAGTTTGGCTGCAGTGGAGGCATTTATTATATGCGACCTATATGAAACATAGCCAAGCGGTCATTTAATGTTCAGAACGTTAAAAAATTATATATAGATAGCACATCCTTATCATTATCATAATTTTCGTAAATCTTTTTTTGATGTGTTTTAGGAACTTAACGCAGAGATGGCTGAAAGCGAAAGCAGTCGAGCGGAGCTAAAGAAAGACCTCCTCCTTCTAAAGCACAATTTGGACTCAAGTCGTGAACAACTTGTGGACAGAGAAACGCGTCTTTCGCGACTCCAATCTGATAAGTCGCAGTTGCTTCACCAAGTAGACAAATACGAGATCCAGATCAAGTCATTAATGGACACGTGTTCGAAGTTGGAGGCTGAAAACAAGAAACTTGCCCAGAAAGTGTCCATAGAAGAAGAAATGGATAAGGATGTTGAGAATATTGCTAGATGGTAAGTCGGCAGATTGACAGGGATAATTATTAAAGCGTATTTTGTGCACAGATTAATGACTTTTTGGTTTGGTCATACAAGAGTGCCCGCCTAGGAATGTGCGTTGCACAGAAAGTTCCATCATTGACCTTGGAGTGCATGTTATCACAATCAATTGAGAAGCTGTAATAAGATCGGATATCGAATATTGCGCGCTTTTAATTCCTAATGAGTCTTTTTATCTCAAACATTTTTTGTTGATTCAATATTGTTGAGTTCAACAACAATTTGTTGATTCCATTTGAGTCTAAAATTTATTCTCTCAAGAGCAAAAAATTGAAGTTAAATTTTGGATGCAATTGCACGCAAAACCATTACAAAAGAGCGGGCGAAGAATTTGAAATTATTTTTCAAGTTATATTTATGAATTTTTATGATCAAATTATAAAATTCATTATTCAATGACACTATTTCCCTGTTTATCACGCAACCAAAAAACCAAGATCAAGAGAGTGTGATAAGTTTTTCATTGATATATAACGAAATGAAGAACAGAACTGCATTTTTGTTAAATCCGTTCACCGCTTCCTTGGCGACTTGGAAATTGTGAAAAAAAAATTGTTCCCCTTTTTAATAGATGCCCTCATCGTAGCCGGCTCCAGTCAATATCAGAAAATGAAATAAAAATTCAGACGGGATAAACACATAAATACCAATTTAAGATGCACGCTGCTTGAATTTTGTTCTTAAAAGTCTGAGTTAATATCTCTATTGGTATTGATACTAGCCCCTGCATCCTCTCAATAAGGAGTATGTCTAACTACAAAATGAAAAAGTTTGCACGTGAGATGTTTTGTACAACAATCAGTCTGTACAATAATCAGAAGTTGCTCAACAAAATAATGTAGAATCAACAGAGCCGGTACCGAAGAACGAAATTAAAAATAGAAACGAGGATTAATCCATAAAGCCCAATTTTAGATGAGTGCTGTTTGAACTTGGTTTATATAATTCTATGGTACCATCACTAAAGATCATTGGTAATGGTACTAGCCCCTGTAAACACTCATTAAGAAACAGGAGTGTGGCCAACTTCAAAATGACATTAAACCAGTTCTAATTTTTAATAGCCGCGAAGCGTTAGCGGCTATTATTGGGGACGGGCTATTATTGTGGTGTTTTTTTTTCAATTCGTCGTCTCCTTCGATGATTCTTGTAACCTGACTTCTTTGAATTGACTTTTTCAATTTCGTTGATTTCTACTGCTTTGCAGTTGAAATTTGTGTGCGTGAGGTCATTTGTTCCGTTTTTAGGTTAATTGCGTTACTTCCTTAATCAAAAAATTGACTTATGAACTCGCTCAATGAACTTTAAATTTTATGAACATTTACTGGTTACGGGTCAGATGTGTGTATCTAAGTAGTGCCAAACGTATATGCCCTAATTCTTGAGTATTAGAGTCTTGAGTTTTTGATTTCGACTTTTAAATTTGAAAAAGCTCCATTAGGGCTTTTTTGCTTATAGACCGTATGTGTCTCACAAGAATGACAGTCCGAATCTAACCAATAGTCAAGTGGTCTATTAAGGGACTGGTGGTCAATCAGTTTATCTTATTTCCTTAGTTGTTTCAATTCATGGAAGGCCGCAAGCGTCTATCGTGGCTATTTTCCGGCAATCTGCCGACTATGATGAAATGTTTTCGCACGAAATTGAATTTGCTGTGCTTTCTATCCTAAATGGGATCTGGGAGTCAATAGCGGCAATTTTTCGGCAATTTTCTGGGTATGTTGCAACGTGTTTTTCAACCGTTGTGATCATTGTCTGCCTGCCTTAAGCCAAATTTTTTATCAATGGTTTGAAACTGCGCAAGACAATCATGATAAAAAGGAGACGAATAGTTTGAAAAGTTGTGGGTTTTGAAACTGTTTATATTGCACAATACAAGGATACAATATAAGTGCTTCTTGCTTAAATGCTCAAATATTGCTTTCAGTAAATTTTTTAATGATTTGAGAGTTTTCACTTTTAGCTACAATTTTTTTGGTTTGAGGACAACGTAATAATATAGCAAGATAAAAGTCATTGAATAGTTAGAGCGAAACACGTGAAGACCAGCACATCCTGCAAACAATGTTGCTGAGTTCTCATGTGTTCGAATTTTCCATGTTGCACTGATTTTTAAAGAATTTTTGATGCATTGATGTGCTAACCAACTTAAATTTAAATTGGTTTCGAAAAGGAATATTAATTCCTATTTTTCAAAAAGTTTTTAAAAGAACAGACGAAAGTCTCAATGCAAATAAGTCACATTGAAAATAAAAAAGATTAGTGTTGAGCAGGTGTAGTGCTGGATATTGTGGAGTCTAATTATTCGTAAACATGTTTTTTTTTGTAATTTAAGACCTTAGGTGGTTTAAATAGTCCTTGTTTTAGCTCATTTAACCTCCATGCAATGTATTGCATTGACCAAATAGTGCAAAAGAATGAACAAAAATTTTTGGAATATTTCCATTAGAATAAAATTGAAATTAAAGCAATACAATAAGGTCACTATTATACCAACCAAGAAATATCATTTTCAGTGAGACAGTTTTTGCTAATTTAAGAAGAGTTATTGGGTATTCAAAATTTTTGAGCGTTAGGTAGTTAATATCTTGCTTTTCAAGGGCTTTCCTATCGTGCTTTTTGTAATTTTTTTAGGTCTCGCATAAATATTCTCCCATTTCGAAAGAAATATTCGAACAATTACTGTCTTCTACAATGCATTTTTTTTCCAATTACACGGGTATGGTATCAGGTTAAAAAGTTTTTCTTGTATTCTAAGCTTGCTATTATTTATGGTTTTTGAAGCGGGCCATCGAATTAATATTGATAGGATTGAAAATCGTCAAATTGAATTAAATTGTTATGAAGACCTGAATTGGAGTTCTCAATGTGAGTAGCAAACTTGCTTGTCGTGGAGTACGAAAACATGTTACAGGGTGAATGACGAAAAGGAATCTCGTCAATACTTGGAAGACTTGACTCGGTTACTGAAGGAAGACATAGACCAGTTGAAACAGACGGTGTTGGTGGGATCCACTCCTAATAAGAGAGCGGGTGACGTCACTTGGCAACAGAGAAGGAACAACAAAGTGGACAAGAAGGAGCTGTTGCAACTGACGTCATCATTGGACCAGGAGATCAAAGCGAAAGAGGCCATCGTGAGGGAGCTGAACGAAGCACGAGAAAAGGTGAATTTTTGGATCCATTCTTTTCGTTCCTTATCAACTCCCACCATTATTGGTCGCTTATGAACGCAATTGCGTATTACAAGATTTTATGCAGCAGGTTGCCATGTAAAAAAAAAACGATCGCGAAGGGGTTTAAAAGTTGTATACTCACTGAGGCGTGAGTTCAAACAGAATGTATACCGGTTTTGCACGTTATTTTTTCGTGTAGATATTTTTTTCCATCGCAGCGATGTATTTAAGTTGTATTGTAACAGTTTCTAGGGTACTGGGATTTTTGATTAATAATTTACTAAGATAATTTTGTTCTATTAGCGCGACTCTTAAGAACCGTTGTTCGGAGTTTGTAATTAAATTTTATACCTTGTATGTTTCTGGCGGCCTTAACTCACTTAGTCATCTTCTAAGCTGCAGAAATATTGAAGCAGAACTGTAATTAATTTGATCTTGACATGATGCTTATCAATCGCAAATATAATTCTGATGTTTACTATACTTTCTGTTCAGTTCTGAAACATGTACCAAACAGTCATTTAAGTTCTGGACATTATGAAACAGTCATTTAAATTCAGGACATTATATGAAATTAGACATAGTTACAACATCCCACTCATTGACAAATTCATGTAAGCTGTAGTTTTCATTCTACCTCAAAATAGGATGCACAGAAGCCAAAATAGGAGCAGCACTCAATTGGAAAATGTGTGTTAAATGATTCCTTATTTCACAATCTTACACTTGATTAAGTGGACAAATAGGTCAACACTGATCCGCTTTTCAATGGTAAACAACTAAACTGCTTCTCAAATTATGATAAATTTGAAAAAATAAACTCGGTTGCTCGATCAAGATCCGGACTTCGTGTACCATTTTGTTTCGTAATATTCTGCACTGTAGCTCCGTAAAGCAAATCAATTTCAAGGCTGTGATTGTTTTCAAGTCACAGAATATTAGTTAGCATGTTTTATTCCAAAAGTTGTTTTGCTATGATCAGTATTTCTGTGCCGCAGATTATGACTCTGGAGGAGAAACTTGAAGACGGCGAACGAGAACTTGACATTCTACGGGAACAGATGCACTACAATAACAATAACATAGAATTCGTTACCGATGACACACATGAAATGCGCGATGGCCTAAACGGTGTCGATAACGGATACCTCACAATCAACACCTGCGGCACAGTGTCTAGAAATGTGTCAGACATGTCATTTCTACGGTTCCTCAACGATCCAATGGCCGCTTTGGGTCAAACGCACAATGTTGAAACCTCATCAGCTGTTGGAGTTGAGTACTCGCCTAGGGTTCTTACACCTGTTAAAGACACTGACACCGTTGATACCAATCATAATCAGCAGCAGTTAACTCCTGTTGGTGACAGCAACAATCCTCCCGGTGCTCCGCCGATTCCAGCTAAAGTTCCCTTGATGACACCTCAAGGTCAACTGTCTGTTATAACCTCAAATGTTCACGAATCTCAGACAAGTTTGACCCCTACAGAGAACAACGCTCAGCTGCAGTCTAGTCAGAACACGAGAATGTTTGCAACGAGTCGCTCAGTACCATCGCCCAGTGGAGGCACAACCATGACCAATCACATGATGATGCACTCGCCCAGAAGTGCGCCGAATCCGACACAACATCACTTCGAAGGTCACACTTTGCTGGAACCCACCAAATGCTGTCATTGTATGTCACTGATGTTAGGCTTAGCGAGACAAGCGGTCAAATGCACCTCATGCCCTTTTATGTGCCATCCTAGATGCGTGGACAAACTCCAGCACAGTATATGTCCTATGCCAGTTGATCAAATGAAGACCCATTTGGGAATCGACCCACAGACGGGAATTGGAACCGCGTATGAGGGATTTGTGAAGATTCCCAGAAGTGGGGGTGGAGTCAAGAAAGGTTGGGTGCGCCAGTATGCGGTCACGTGTGATTACAAGTTCTTCCTGTTCGATTGCGTTGAGGGCAAAAATTTGTCGAATAATTCGGGAGGATCAAGTGGGAACCAAGGATCTACCGGATCATTACGGAAGACACTCAAGATCACTGAATGCATTGATATGAAGTACGTTTTTTTTTCACGTGACATTTAAAAAAAAATAGGTGTCGAATCGAATTGGATTAGATTGGAGAAATAGGAAAGAAATAGAATGCTCTTTGCTCACGTTGAGATTAACAATGAAAAGTGACCTTCAAAAGTATTGGATAATAATCTGTGCCATTATTGCACTGCTGTCACCTGATTGTTTTTCGTTAGCAAGCCTTGTTGTAGTTCACCAAAAAAAGTAAAGATTTCTCCCCAGGTTTGCCATTGCGATGAGACGTTCTTAGTAATTTTGCGAGGTCAATTGCGTTAATTTAATTGCACTTATGTACTGTACGCTTTCATTAATTTCTTTCCTAGAGATGAGAATTTCTCAGTAAGTGCAGTGACGCAGAACGATGTGATCCATGCCAATCGGAAGGACATTCCCTGTATCTTCAAGATTTGTGGCACGAGTACCCGTGCACCCTCTCTCACCAAGCACACTGTGCTCTGTCTATGCGATTCAGAAGAAAAGTGTAACAAATGGATCGCAGCTTTGAGGGAGTTGTACTCTCTCCTCAAAAAACATAACCTCTTAATCCCACCTGTAAGTGATCTGTTCGAAAATATTTGTAACTGCTCTCAGTCAAAGTTTGAATCATTTTTGTCGTCGTGTGCGTGTCTGTTGACTTCTGTTTTGCGCGATCGAAATTACTCTCTTGTCGCACTAAATTTATTAATTGCTCTCGATCAAATTTCGAAGCAATTTTTGTCGTGTTACGCATAAATTTTTAAAACTTCACGCGCGACTTGAATTTTAACAGCAGTGAACTACCTAAAGTCAATTCAGATGTGCGCCACATGTTGGTTTCATTTTTTTAAATAGCCGCACAGCGATAGCTGGGGCTATTATTGGCCTTCTCTTGGTTTTTTGCAATTCAAAGAATTTGAATTGTATTGGGGCGCTGTCTTTTTACGACTCGAAGAGGAGTATTGGAGAAGTCCTTTTTTACGACTCGAAGAGGAGTATTGGAGAAGTCCTTTTTTACGACTCGAAGAGGAGTATTGGAGAAGTCCTTTTTTTAATCAATTTTATTGGAGTGATTTTTGAAGCGGGAAATGAAACGCGTGAATAAATTTGGAGTGATTTTGGTGCTAAACAAAAGTGAAGGGCGGAGCGAAAAGAGTGGTTTTTGTTCACACCGCTGTTTTTGAGAGAGCGAGAAATTGATGTGTGAAAAAATTTTTTCTAAGCGAGCGAAATTTTTTCTGTTCACGTGCGGCGTTTAAAAGCAGTTTTTTTGCAACTTTTGATGGTTATGAGGTTTGATTATGATATTGTATTAATTTTCGGTTTGTTTTGATAGGAATTGAAGGTTTCAAGTAGTTAATTTGATTTTTAATGCTAATTTGGAGGTTTTTGATCAGTTTTGCTGATTTTTAGACGAAATTTAATGAATTTTTACTTGTTGTCTTTATTTTACTGCTTAAAGTGGGATTTGAATAGAGGCTTGTTACGTAAGGAATTGTATGATACCAATTGACTAAAATTTTGTTGGTATAAATCATTTTTTTCTAAGGAAAAATGACCGAAAAATCGAGAAATTTTTAACCATTTTTTCTCATTTTTTGCAGTTTTTCTTTTTTTTAATCTTACACAAGTGTCTTACCCACCCTATTAAAACTTGCTCATTGTTTTGTGCGAGTTTTTCATCGCTCTATTTGCAAAGGAACATTATACGGCTTTATGTTTCCTTGTACTAATAAAAAACTCAATTAGTTTTTATAGTTTTTTTATTGAAATTGTTTTTGAATGCCGTTTCTATTCCTTAAATTTTTATGGCATTTGTGGAGGTTCAGGGTTCATAATAGTTGTTCTAGTTGTTTAGTACTAAGTATGGGCAATTTTGGATGTGAATCATTTTGTTGAGAAATATGGCGAAAATTGGAACTATTTTAATTTTTTTCTTTGCAATTTTTTGGGTTTTTTTCTGTTTTTTGAGAAAAGTTTATTGGGCTATTATGGCTTGTCTATTGTTTTGCGAGCATCTGGATGCCCTATTGGCTGAAATTGGCTCAAGAATTTTTCTTGGATTGATATGCTTTTGTAATATTAAGAAATTAACTAACTTTTTCCAGTTTTTTAGTTTAAGTTGTTTTTGAGAGCTTTTTTTATAATTTGGCCTCAAGTATTTTTAAAACATTCACTTAAGTGGTTTTAGTAAGTACTAGTTGTTTTGATGTGGTAATTTTGGCAAAGATAGTTATTTCGGGATCTCAAGTTATGACAAAATTTGATCAGATTTTTTTATCATATGTCAACAGATTTGATTTTTTTGTGTTTACTGTGTTTTATGTTTTGGTTTCGAGAAAATCATAAATTAGTGGAAGCAAGTTTTTTCTGAAGGCGGTTAAATAGATTTTCACTTCGAGTCGTTTCCGGAATTCTTCCGGCTATGTTTTTTTTTAAGATCTGTTCACACATTTTTATGATTTTTGAAGTCAAATCGGAGTAGTGATTTTGGTCACGCCGAAACAGGAAGTGGAGCGAAAAAGCGAGTGGTGTTGCGACGTGAAATTTTTTCGCTTTAATTTTAAAGTAGAGTGAGAAAACGGTGTTTGAACAAAAATTCGCTTTCTCGCTAGTGGTTTTTTGTTCACATGCGGCAATTTCATTTTGATTTTTACTGTTTTTTCGATTTTTTGGATCGGATTAGTCGTTCATACAATTTCAACTGAATTGCATGTGTGACGTCGTTTTTCGCTCTTAGTGGAGCGAGGTTTTTCGAGATCAGCTAATAGAGGCAGCGATAACTTATACAGATTTTTAATCAAAATATACCAGATCAGCCTTCAATGAAAAGACAGACCAAAAAAGGCCTTCAGCCTTTTTTGGTCTATCTTTTTTACTGTTTTTTGAGACTGCCGATCTACGAATCTATTGCGGCTATTTTCTGGCAATCTGCCAGCTATGTTTTTCATTTTCAATATTAGCACTCGTCTATATAAGCTCTGATGACGTCATTTGAAGCTCCTTCGGTAATTTATCCAGGCTACTATCCCTCTCTGACTTTGTTGAGGCAGGCTGCAATTAAATCGAGCCCTCGCCTTTTGTTCGAGAACAAGTCGTCCGACTGCATTCATTTCTGTTCTTCATAATTGGATGAAAAGCTGGGTGGGTGTCACTCCTTGCATTATTTGTATTTAACTCGAGAGATCAAGTTCGAATCGTTCAAGCTTCGAACGGAATAGGAAATCAGGTTCCACAGTGAACAGAGGTGGAATTTCGGGCGACTGTTCTATAATAACAAAACCCCCGTAATAGGGTAATAACGGTAAAGGGTAATAGATATCCTCGAACATTTTTTAACGATTTTTATAACAAACTTTAGCGAATACCTGTCCAGTTTTTAAAAATCCTTAATCGGGGAAAATTTAGAGATTCAGATCTGAAATTAGTTTCGCTAAATGAACTATTAAACATTCTCGTAGTATTGAGGCAGCGTCTGCACTGACAACATAACAGTTTGTTATTTTCAGGTACTGGAAGCGAAAGAAGTCTTAGACAACTCTCTATCTCTCCTCAAATTTGCATCCTGTGCTACCTTAATAGGTTAGATTTTTCTTGCAAAGTGTTGTAAATTTTGTGACTGCGTTTGTGACGGGTGTCTGTTTTTAGATCCAAACAGAATTGCCATTGGAACTGAGGAAGGTCTTTTCTGCGTCAATCTTCTCAAAGACAGTAAGTTATAAACTTGTACAATTGTTCAATCTAACTATTCCATCACATATAATCTATACTCAAATACAGCGATTCTTGTTAATATGCCTAACAGATAGGTTCTGTCTCTGATTTTCGATGTTGGCTGAATTTTATAAAATTGAGTTTTACGTTTTGGGTATACTTCGCCCGGGATTATTAAATAAGAAGTTATCACTTTTTAATGATCAATTTTTCATGTTTACTGGCGATCAAGAACTGACATAATATATAAAGGAAACTAATAGTTATAATGCAGAAAATGGAGATCAATTAATGCACTTTACATTTAATGGTAATGAAACAAGTCTTTAATCGTTTGTTTCCGCTAACAAGTGATAAGTTTTAGGTCTCAAAGGTAAATTTAATAGCTTGACCTTTCCTCTCCCTAATCATGTTATTAAAGCCTTCTCACAAAGTTGCAGCTTCTGCATAGGGTCTGCTCAGAATTATTTTTAAAGTAATAATCTATTGAAACTTGCAGTTTAATCTTAGCAGAATAGCATCGTAGAGGAAATAGAGCGAAACAAAGTAAAATCTCAATTCTATAATTTCAAGTCTGTTTCGGATTTGGTCAATGACAGATCTGAGAAAATAGGGGTGGGGTCAACATGATTGGGGTCACTTAATTTTGCTAGTGTGAATCCTTTCCGATCCGAGTTCTTGTGCATTTTGCTCTTTCCTCATTGGTTTTCCAATTGCTCGGGGATTTTAATTTTCTTCGCTCAGAATGATAGCTATTGTGAAGTTTCACACCAGCAGAGTAAACTGATAATCATTCAGTGCACTTTTTGTGTAGGTATGTTAATTTCAGCTGTTGAATCCTTAGGCATGAATTTGTTCTCTAGCAGCTTTTAAATGTTATCGGGGACCAGATTTGATTGCATATGTGGGACATAGTTTGGGAAATTTTGGCGAGGGAAGTTTGCTATATTTGTTGGCTCTCTCGTAGAAGATCATTTTCTACCAAGCAAAATTTTACCACCACGCAAACTCTAACTGTTCGGAATTAAAATGAGGCTATGAACATCGAAAAATTAGATAAAAGGCAAGTCTTAAGGATTCAATGATGTAGGATCAACCTGCTAAGGACAGAGTTCAAAGGAATAGAAGCAATGCATACTTGTCGATAAAACGACAATACTATAAAAGACATCCATGTATACGAAAACACCATTGGTATATATGACGCGAACTCGCAAATTTCAGGCAGAATTGCTAAATTAACTAGAATGAGATTTAGAAATGAACCGAATTCTAACTGATAGTTACAAAAAGTCAGAATTAGTGACAAGAAAATCTTGGCTATAGGAGGAATTTGGGTTGGTTAAATGAGTCCACCTTGAGAGCCATTACTCGTAGTTGCTTTGCTAGCCACTCCTTGGCATACCCGAGACTGTTGCCACTTAGCCAATCCCACCAGTTACTGAACCAAAGCCATTGTAAAGCAAGTTTTTACCCAGCAATCGCTTCAGCTATTTCCAGGTTCAGTACAGAACATCACAGCAAATCAAGAGCGAAAATGTGAGACCAAAGTTTCGAAACTAATGAATTGCTGTTATGAAATCTAGAATTAGAAGGTTCGTTCACGCTGAATTGGGGTTACGATCAGTTATTGCTTTAGGACAGATTGTCACTATTGATGTCTAATTTATAATGGAAGAAAGTTTATGAACTTCGTATCCTTGTTTGCGGAAAGGTTCAAAAATTAACTGTTTTTAAATCATTTCCCCCAGATAGATTATGCTTTCTGATTGTTGGAAAGTAATATCCGTTTTCGATTTGGCTTACCTCAAACGATGTTTGAAGCAGTTATAATAATCCGGGACATTTTTATGCAAAACTTTCTGTTGATCGGTTTGACCGTTCCGTTCACATTTTCATCCATGACTTCTTGCGATCCGTTTTATCTAAGTATCTCTCCTTCACAATTTTGAAACAGTTAAATTCAATTTGCTGCACTTTAGTACTAAAATCAAATAAAAAAGCCAAAACTGGTTCCAGTTTTCACTTAAAACCATTAATCTCAGAGCTGAAGATGACAAGGGACTGATAGCTGAGTGGTTAATGCTTGAGTCCAGCACGCCGGAGGGTGCGGCTTTGAATCCAATTTTAGTCAGACTATTTGCACACATAAAGGAACATTTCTCTAGGATACAGCCTCTCGGACTTAAATTGCCCCGCCTGTTGTTCGAGAGCAATTTGTCCGACGTGAGAGGTTTAAGTGCGGTTGACACAGAGTATATCTGATTTTTTGTCTGACTGTCTGACGTTTCTTTCTCAAGAACCGGATTAACTGGCAATTCGCGAGGTCATTATGTTGCTGAATAGCGTTCTCAGAGCATTGCTAGTCTCTAACTTCTACGATTTTTTTCTAAGCTGCTGAGATGACATAAATTCATGACGTCTAGATCCTTCTATGAGTTCCTTTTGTTTTCGGCGTGTTTAGATCCCCCCTCTCCTCACCTCGGGACTCGCGAAACCATTACTCC
Source organism: Convolutriloba macropyga (assembly GCF_964194025.1). NCBI lineage: Eukaryota > Metazoa > Xenacoelomorpha > Acoela > Convolutidae > Convolutriloba > Convolutriloba macropyga. The sequence continues at coordinate 9,368,991 of NC_134469.1, forward strand.
CACTCCACTTCGCGAAAACACCAATCCGCTGTCCTCCCCAACTCAAGCGCCCACTCCATTCTACTCTAACACCCATTCTCGGCCCGCTTTACACCCACTCCGCTCTCTCGCTCCTCACCTCCGCCCCCATCCACTCCCCCGCACCCGATGATCTCCCTAATTCTCATCCCCCTTTGTCAGTTAAGCTTATAGGTGCCTATTCATTAGCTAGCTAATACCAAAGCCAACCGCTCGCCAGTTGTTTGAAAGCATTTCGCACGATTTCAGTGCGGTGCTTTTATTTGTCCTCATTGAGCAATTTTTTAACTCAGGCTTTGAAGTTTTCGTCCTCAAAAACAGGGTGGAAAGTTAAAGGCAGGAGGGTGATAGATTACTGAGCACTTTTGTTGGAGTTCTGCTAATCTTTAAATGAACAATTCATCGAAGCTGCAGAGAAACAAAAAAATGTAAAGGGTGGTTTCTTGGCGATTTGAACCGCCTTCTTTGCCCCTCCATTCCCAACCCCATCGTGCACTCCCAACATCATTTCACCCCTTACTCCACCTCTTCTCTCGAATGCTCCTGCCTCTGTATCCCCAACTCCGCTCACCACCCAGCCTAATGCTTAATGCATACCACCCTTCCTAAGCCTGGCTACTACGCTCGATGATTGTTTGAGAGCATTTCTCCCAACTTTAGTCTGTTATTTTTCCGTTTTCCTAGTTTTGTTTTCACGGATTTAACCTTAGTGGAGGATTGAGTTGATTGCAGTGTTCGGGATTTTGAAGTGCAATTACTACCATTGTTCAGTTTTCCATCTTCATTCGATTTTCGGCCTGTTTGAGTTTACTTTGTCAGATTTGTTTGAAGAGTTAAAGGAAGTCAATAGCGTCGGAGAAAAAGAGAGGAGCTTTTGGACTTTATTTCAAAATTAAATTGTTGTTAATGAGGATGATCTGCTGGTAATGGTTACGGATTAGTGTCATTCTCCTTTGTTGGATTATAGTGACTTGAAATTGATTCTTCTGTTAATAATTATGGTGTTCGTGTTTATTAACTCTTTTGGCTATATTTTACTCTGGTCAGAGATTACAAGCCAGTCCCTATATCCGGAGAACATTCATTCATTGTTCTTATCAATTTTGAACTTAAAGGGGTTGCGGAAACAGATCCTTTGTTGCTTGATAAAATATTTGGATCTTTTCTTTCTATGACATCCAGTTTTGTTTGTGCATATTACTTTTGTTGGGGATTATAACACCCAAGTGCACGTGCTATTTGACGAAGTTATGATGTGATATGTAATAACACTCATTTTTTAGATTGCGTGTCTCACAAAGTTGCAACGAGAGGAAAATTTTCAAATCTAGAACGAGTTCAAAATTCTATTTTTAAAGACGTCTAACATTATGGGACTTACCATTGTGGGGAGGGGGTATAGCTTATTCGGATGCACACCCCTTTTTTATGCACTCCATTTACAAATGACAGAATAGATCAGCTTTTTCGGTGGTCAAAGACGGAAAAGATCCTTGATGTTGTTGTATGAAGAGGGTGAGACTTGATTCATTGGATGCTGCTACAGTGCTTCACCTGTTTTTGCTCTAGCTTGTGTTTCCTCGTCTTCATTTCAACATTAAACAGAAGTTATAAAAAGGTGTGTTGTTTTAGCGATATGCAAGTTGGGCGATTCAAAGAAGATAGTGCAAGTTGAGATAATAAAGAGTCAGAGTGACTCCATTCACAGCATGGCTGACTCTTTCGTCATTTTGTCAGGTACCTTCTAATGCACTCTGTGGACGAGGAAAATTTCATGATGTGAAGGGCTGTTCTTAATCTTAAAAAATTTGATCCCCCTTCCGGAAACAACACTACCCCGTCCACCAACTTCGTACTACCAATTTTCGTCTGACCTTTTGACTTTTCGTCCTCAAAGACGGTATAAACATGTAAAGCCCGGAGGGTTTTTAGTTCTCTTATAAGCTTATGGCTCACTAGTCTCTATGCATGCGATTCACAAAGCACCATAACTTCATGACATGAAGGGTGTTTCGTGGTTCTTAGTTTGACCCCTCCGCCTTTAATCCCCGCTTAACCCCCTTCACTTCCTTACCACCACCCTACTCCACTACCCCCACCTCATTCCACCCGTTACCCCCGAATACTCGCCCCGAATAGGTTCCCTTTGTTACTGCTTTCAAGCGTTTTTCATGAAACCATTCTATTGTAGTACATGTAGCTTTTTTTACTACAATCTTTTTAAAATTATAGTTCACAGATTTAGTCAGCTATTGTTTGCAGGAAAAACAAAACAGTTGAAACTGTTTCCTACCTCAGTTTTGGATGGACACGAGCTGGACGTTATTAAAATACCCGATTCTAAAAACTGCACCCTCTTCACAGTTGGGCAACTGCCTCCCCATCCCACCACAGGGCAAAGTGGGGCTAATTTGTTATGCTTCGCAGTCAAGAATAATGTGTACACTCTCGAGGTGTCTGCTAAAACTCTGGCCGGGGCCAAGTTGACCCCGAGTAAGTTGACAGTGTTGCCAGGCAACGTGCAATGGATGAGACTGCTTTCGTCGGGTAAAGTGCTCTGTGGGTACCCGAGTGGATTTGCCACCATGAATTTGAACGACAAAATGATGACACCAGAAAGTTAGTTCTGTTAGAAGTCGCAGGAGAAAGTGAAACGACGTTCCATTGAATGACATTTTTGTTCGCCCGTTGCGTTTGGGGGAAATTTGGTTGACATTTCATATTCTATTGTCTAACGGTATCATATACTGCTTTTGATCTAATTCCACAGGTTCAAGAATCACGCTGCTTGGCAATTTAGTGTCCGATAATTCAAAGCAGAATTCTTTAAATTTTTAAGTAAAAGTGTCAAGTGTGCTAAATCATCTTCATTTTTATCTGGCACTCTCAATTTCTAGCATTTTCGTTTCCTACATCTAGTTTTAATGTAGGAATTAGTGTCTGAAAATGTTCTTGGCTCTTTTTCTTAGTTATGTTGGTCTCAATTGTGCACGGTTTGTTTGGGTTGTTGCTTTCAAGGTTTCTTGCCTCGTTTCAGTTCTGGTGAACCCAACAGACCGTAGCCTTGGGTTCCTAGTCAAGAGTCAATTGGATGCACTGGCAGCCCATGCTACCTCAGAGAGCACATACTTCCTCTGCTTCTCACGTAAGTCCAAAGTTTTTGATTGGGGGGATGCATTAAGTACGTCTCTGCCTAATCTAGCTAAAATTTATTTGAAAAGGGGCCGCTTCACTAAATACAAAGTATTTAAGGTAATTGGCAATGTATCATTTATAGGGGGGTCATGAGTCAGTTTTGAGTTAGATATCAGCTTCCAGGGGTAATTTTAAATTATGATGCGAACCTTGGTATGGTTTGCTTTATTGTAGTGTTCCAAATGCTCGAACATTTCTACCACATATTATATACTGATAGATAGTGAAGTCAGTATCTTTGATAAATACGTAATATTAAATCATTTTAGGGTCGGGTCTGGTAGTGGATACGAAGGGAAACAGATACTGCACAGAAGACCTACAGTGGCCTATACAGCCGACACACGTGGTCTTCTCGCCTCCTAATCACATCATCTCATTCAGTCCACAGTCTGTTGATGTGTATGACGTCACCACAATGAACTGGATACAGACCATACCCCTCAAGAAGGTCCGGATAGTCATAAACAGCTATTGAACTAGTGACATAGTTATAGGACGTTGTTAACATTTCTCTGTATCCTATCTTTCTGAAAAATTTTACTCAGTTAATTGTTCGGTTCATTCATTTAGAATTTGTATGGCTACTCGCTGCCAATACAGCCTTTATCACTCAAGAAAGTTCCGAGAATCAAAACTCGCTTTCGAAAAACCCCAATCTAATAATTTTAGACTGATTTTTAAAGATGAAAATTGTCTCGCTTATATGTTTACTTAGATGATTACTCGATTCGTCCATGGATCTTTAAAATGGTTCTACTTCCCTTTACCCTAATTCGGTTAACCCCCCAGATTCTAATGTCGGTTAACCCCCCAGATTCTAATGATTTTTAAAGATGAAAATTGTCTCGCTTATATGTTTACTTAGATGATTACTCGATTCGTCCATGGATCTTTAAAATGGTTCTACTTCCCTTTACCCTAATTCGGTTAACCCCCCAGATTCTAATGTCATGTTTTTTTACCCCTACATCATTAATCCCCGCAACTGTTCCGCCTCAAAACCGTACTTGGAGGAGGAATTAATCAGGGTCAAGTAAAAACTATTAAAGGGTTTAAAAGGTAGGACACCCTTTAACACTTAGGTTGCCAATGGAAGTGTCTGAAAATAATTGAGCGTTTGTTGTCTGTTCCAGAGTGTGCCACTGACAAGTGACGGTAAACTGGTGCTCTGTGGCGGAGATGTACCCAAGATTGTGTACCTGCACGACAAAATCAAAACAGGTAGATCGATACTCTTACGTGACGATCCTATACAGCCTGCATTGACTTAGTTTAGCTCATGTTCATATCAGTAATGGGTTAAAAATTTGTGGATTTTTTTGGTGGATGCAGATGCATCGAGATGTTCGCAATAGCTGGTTTGCAAAATGCTTCTTTGTTTCAGCGTCTGAAGAAGTGTTCATAGCATCTTCTGGTTTGAGCAAGTCATTCACGTCGACCGGATCTGTGAACGGAAGTGGGAGCACCTCCGGAGGGAAAAGCAGAAGACGTTTTTCGTTCACTAAAACAAAGGACGATGAGAGAGAACAGCTGGCCAAAGCGTTAGTTCAACGAATTTTGTTCACTCTTTTTCTATGCTCACGCAACTTTTTGATTGTCTTTTCCTTATTGTCGAAAGTGTTTTAGTTAGTTTTACAAATGGTCGAGAAAGTAATCTTAAGCGAATTTTTGACAGTTTTTATTGTACAAATTTAGTCTTCTTCTTGGGGTTTCCATTTTCGGATTGCTTCATTTTTCGACATCCTTTTGGAGCAAAATGCAAATTTTTTCATGTTTTAGACTGAAGAATTTGGACGAAGACAAGAAGAGCAAGCTAATCAGTGGTCCCACGAACTTCTCACACGTCTCACACATGGGCCCGACTGCGGGTCTGCCTATCTTGAGAGACTTGGTAAGTATCAATATGGACCAATCACGTATGCAATCACACTTTTACAAACCGAGCTGCGTGAAATTTTTTTGAATGGCATGATTTTGTGACCTGATTTGGTTGCGAATAATTTTTACTTGTAACCTATTGTAGACTACTTTACAAAACGTGAATTTGATTCGAACAGTTGCACATGGCCCGATCCATTAATTTTATCCACTAGGAGGTCAATAGGTTCCCAGCAGCTCTTAACTGTCGTTTTGATAAGAATTCGAAGTTGAGGCCTGAATACATGGGAGTTTGGGTATGCTCACGCCTACTACTTCTCCGCCTCAAGAATAGTAAATTTACCTGTTTAATAGCCGCCCTCATCTTCTCAGCCGGCTATTATTGCGCTCGTATTTTTTTTTTTACTTCGTCAAACTTTTTTTCGCTTTACCATTTTGCCGCTTTTTCGACATTTTGCGTGAAATCTTTTTGACTTCTCTAGGCTAGTTTTTCTCTTCTCTCATTCTGCTAAAAGTGAATTTGAACATCAGTTGCTAAGCAAAGCAATTCAAAATGAACAGAGTCGGTATAAAAAATTGAAGTCAGAAATAGAAACGGGATAAACCCATAAAGCCCAATTTTAGATGCCCGCTATTTCAACGTCGTTCCTATAAGTCTTAGTTACCACCTCTAATGCTTATTGGTGTTGATAGTAGCCCCTGTAGCCTCTCTCTAAGAAACAGAAGTATGTTCAACTACGAAATGCCATCAAAATAAATCGGACTTAAAAAATATTTTTGTACAAAAATCTTTTTTTTTTTCAATATATTCTATTCGTTCAATCCCAATCATGCTTATTGGAATCAACGGTGGCTATTTTCCGGCAATCTGCCGGGTATGTTTCTATTGGCTGGCAAAGATTACTCTCAAGTTGAACTGAATTTTCCAGAATGTCAACCCGCATCAAGTAACCGGATCCAGTGATATCATCCGGATGAACAGCATGATCCTCTCAACTCCAGCCAGGAACAAGATGATGGCAAGCATGGCTAGCAGCAATCAGGCCACTTCCAATGGCACCCACAACCTCGTTTCCGTGTCCTCTTCGTCTGCTGGTCATCCGATGCCTGTGACAGCATCAACGGCGGCAGCTGGAGTAGCGAGGAATATTCTACCTAACAGGCCAAATGTCATGTCCGAGATCATACAGAGTTAGTGAGCAATTCCTGGTTATGCCATTTTGGTGGTTAATTGCTCTCAAACAAAGTTTTTGTAGCTGCGAAGCTGTAAACTTTTTAACTGCTTTAAAAAGTAGTTTTTGACTGAATGGCACATATAGATAACCGTTTTTAGCCGTTTTTCGACCAAGTGGCCCAGTTTTTTTGCTTGTAATTTGGTTTTTGTAGAAATAATTTTTATTCGATGCTTAATTTTTATTTCGATTGAAATGTAAACCTCGGTAATTGATTCAACAGCGTTTTGCAGAGCTTGAAAATGCGTTTGAAGTTCAAAATTGGCACATATTTCTTGATTTTTTAGTTAATTTTTGGCTTTTTTAAGTAATTTCTTCATTTTTGGATTTTTCAGCCGTCTTTTTGTCAGAAATCAGTTAATATAGCAGCCTCTTTTTATAGCTGCGAAGCTGTAAGCTGAGCGTAGCTATATTGCGGTGCTCTTGGTTTTTTTTGTTTCGTCGTCTGACGCTCTTTTTTCGTTTTACATTTGTTCACACAGCAAAGCTGAAAAAGTCAAATTTTCTGAATGACTTCTTCCTCTCACTAACGGCATTTGCGCGCGTGACGTCATTTCTCACTCGCTTTAGCGAAAGTTTTTAGGTTATTTGCGTGATTAGATTTTTATCATACGTGACTTACCTCACTCAATAAAATGACTTTTGCACTTTAAAACTTAGGTTTAATTTCAATTTGTTTAAGGTCAAAGGAACTCATATGTGCAGTAAAGGTCCCTAATAAGAGGCTTCTGTGGAATGAATTTTAACAAGCTTTATTGATTTATCGCCAAATGTTTTTAGCCTAGTTTTTTGAGCGGCGTCAATTTTTTTCAATTTATCTGTATCTGTTTCTATCTCTATTATATGGCATGCAGGTCTATTCTTTCGCAGCTATTCCGGCAATCTGCCGGCTATGTTTGATAATACAGATACTCATCGCTTCTTTCTTTCTACCTCGATGTAATTTTGTTTTATTTATAAAATTGTACATATGCTAATCCGATTTTGGTAGTTTTTCTCAGTTCTTGTTCTCAGATTTTAATTTCTAGAGATTGTCTTTTTGTGCAACATGAGGGACTTGAAGTTCGTTTCAATAAAAATTCAATCATTTTTTGTCGTTAAGTTTTTGAAAAACAGTTTAAAATGTTTTTTCATAAATGCAGTCTCAAAAATTTATTGAAGAATTTTTTGTAAAATGTTTCGTATTTTGAATTCTGTTTTTTTTTGTGTGTTTGTTCTGTTCAGGATCTCTGTCTCGGATGACTCGTTGTCTTTTCTATGTCTCAAATGCTGAACAATGAAATGTATTCGGTTTTCTTGTATTTTAAACTTGATTTTTGACTTTAAAAAATCAAGAATTTGTCTTTTTAATAGCCGCGAAGCGATAGCGGCTATTATTGTGGACAGCGTGGTTTTTTTAATTCGTCGTCTCCATCGATGATTCTTACGACCTGACGATTTCTTGGAATTAACCTCTTGGAATTAACTTCAGTGACTTCTATTGCTTTGCAGTTAAAATTTGTGTACGTGACGTCGTTTCTGCTTTTAGGTCAATTGCGTGACTTACCTCACTAAAAAAAAGGACTTCTGAACTCACTTATGGAAATTTAATTTTTTATGAGGATTTACTAGTTAATAGTGTGCATCTAAGTAGTGCCAATCTTATATGCCCTAATTTGTGATTATTAGTCGTGAGATTTTGATTTCGAATATCAATTTTGAAATAGAACGTATGTGTCAAAAATTGACAGTCCGAAGCTAACCCGAAAAGTCTAGTTGTTTATTGAATCAAGGACTGGTGGTCGATCTGTCTATCTTTTTTCTTTAGGTGTTTCAATTCATGGAAGGCCACGAGCGTCTCGCGGCTATTTTCCGGCAATCTGCAGGCTATGTTTTGCGATGTTCCGTACATTGTGTCCATATTCTTCACATTCTAGAGTTTATCATTCTAATTTTGTCCTGGCACCTACAATTATTATCGCTATATTGATTTTATCAGTTGTTATAAAATTGAACAATCAGATTGTTTCTAGATTTTTGTCATTGCTTTGGTTTGAAATTGATTTCCATTCAACATAAGGCAGTACTGAGTATGCTAAAAAAAATTTTCCAAAATTTCCACTTATTGCTTTTTATTGCTATTTTCCTCATGCATTGGTATTGTTTTTAAACGTTTTTTGCCTTTGAATATTGAAATCATGTTGTCCAGCATATATACAACCAGGAAGAAGTATACGTTGTTTTGGTTTTAATTGCAGTGATTAGCAACCTAACTATAGTTGTTTTCTGATTCTTAAATTTGAGCATTCTTTTTTGAAAAATTTAACTTTGTTTCAAATAATTACGAAGTTATTATTATTATCTGCCGTTTGCGTTGGCGATCATTTTGATTTGAATCATGATTTATTTTAAAGCAATTGATAGGCCTGTCGTTTTTTCAGCCTATCAGTATTTTTACCATCCTTATTAATTTGGACTTTTTTTAACGTTACCAAACGTTTTCATTAATATAAAATTTTGCTGCATTTTGTTTCTCTTGGTGACAGGGGTTGAAATATCACCAATTTTTAGATCAGACCTGGGGAGGTAATGAGTTAATGGTTTAATACAGAATGTAATGGCTACAGCTGCATTTATGGTTTTTTGTGAAGCTTTGATGTTTCGAGTCGCTTCCGGAATTCTTCTGGCTATGTTTTGTTTCGTCGTCTGACGCTCTTTTTCGTTTTACATTGGTTCACTCATCAAAGCTGAAAAAGTCAATTCTTCCGAATTACTTCTTCCTGTCACTAGCAGCGTTTGCGCGCGTGACTTCATTTCTCACTCTCTCTAGAAAAAGTTTCTAAGGCATTTGCGTGATTAGATTTTGATCATATGTGACTTACCTCACTCAATAAAATGACTTTTGCACTTTAAAACTTAAGTTCACTTCGATTTAGTTTAAAGTCGATGGAACGCATAAGTGCAGTAAAGGTCCCTAATTAAAGGCTTCTGAGGAATGAATTTCAACAAGCTTTATTAATTTATCGCTGAATGTTTTTTACCTAGCTTTTTGAGCGGCGGCGATTCTTCTGAAATTTACATGTGTATCTGTTCCTATCTCTATTATAAGGCAAGCAAGTCTATTTTTTTTCAGCAACTCCGGCTATCTGCTGGCTATGTTTAGCAATTGTATTAGTACTGTTGGTATTTTTTCATGCAATTTTTTGCTTGACCGATTTTTCTTCTGACATATTTGACTTTTTGTCCTTAAAAACGGTATTAACAGGTAGAGCCCAGCGGGTATTAAGTTTCATTAGAGGACCTTAACCGCGTTTAGTAGTCCTTCAAGTGGTTAGTGTGATGAAGCTACTGGGAAGGCTGTTAAGGTTAAAAGGTCAATTTAGTTTTTGTGCCCAAATTGTTGCAATTTTTTATGTTTTTTTTTCAGTTTTTGTTGGACCAGTCTAAATTTTAGGCTGGTTAAAATTGATAAAAGTCTTTTTCGAGATTTAAGTGCTTTTTTAACCATTTTGAGAGCTTTACGTTTTGGTAATTAAAAAACACGAATTTTTACTAATTCTCACAATTTTTTTTTCAAGCTTTTTGAAAATGTCTGTCATTTTTTTTGAGTTTTTTCAACCCTAGGTGTCAAAGAATTTCCTCTAGGGTATTCTAATAGGTTACTGCATAGCTTTTAGTGGTTACTGAATGGTCAAAATTTTAACATCAAGAATTTTAGCCTTTTTTCGACAAAAACTTGTATTTTACATTTTTTTGAACTTTTGTCAGTATTCAGGTCTTTTCAGCCTCAGGAGTCAGAAACCTTCCGATAGTGTTTGATAATAAGTTACTTGAAAATTGCTCTGGGCCACGGATTAGTTTTCAATTTTTTTTCCACTAATTTAAGCAATTTTTAAAATAAATTTTGCAATATTTAAGTTTTTTGATTTAAAGTTTTTTCCGCTGCCAGGGACCTCCTCCCAGGTTTGATAATAAGCTGTTGCATAGTTTCTAGAGTTAAAGGATTGGTTATAATTTATTTAATAACACGAGTTTTAGCATTTTTCAAATTTTCTGAACATTGTTCTGTTCAAAGTTTATGGACCTTTGAGCCAGTGAAGTGAATTGGTTGTGAGGATTTTAATATCACAAATATTAGCAAGATTTCGTTAAATTTTGCAAGTGTTAAAATTTTTGAATATTTTTGTCCTTTTCCGACCTTAACTATCATTACTGGCCAACAAAACTTTTTTAATTCTTCAAGATGTGTTACATGACAGAACTCCAGAGAGAAAAAATGGTTCTGAACCATTTTTCCACTGCGAAATCTGGAAGTTTTTCAAATAGCGTTTTTCAGTTTTAATTGATTTAATTACAAACAAGGCTAGAAAACTAGAAGTTGCAGAGTCGAATCTCATCATGGAAAATTTTCCTAGCTCTCTTTCTTTGTGTGTGTGTGTGTGTGTGTGTGTTTGTGTGTTGATTGCGGTTTCTTTGCTTCTCTTTCTCGTTCTCGTTTTTGCTCTCTCGTACTCTGTCTCTCTCTCTCTCTCTCTCTCTCTCTCCTCTCTCTCTCTTTCTTTCTTTCCTTGACTCTTTTGTTGATGCCGCACTTCAAGCTGCTGCTATGTGGTGTGATTTCATCATCTATTACCCTTACCTCACGCCCCTTCTATTAAGCTTAAGCTAGCCTCACTAAACCGTGGCTAGCTACTAATGACGAAGCCAAGAGCTCCCCGGTCGTTTGAGAGCAATTCGCCCGACGTTAGTCGGTTATGTTTTCAATATTCTGTCAAAATTTGTCATTATTTTAACTACCGTATTTTTTTGGGTTTGGTGAATACTTAATTTCTTTACTGTTGTGTTGTATAATAACTGTTTTACATAACGAAGTTGTATAAAGTTGACTTGTATAATTAAGAAAAGAAAATAGTTGGAATATATTTGCATTTGCTGTGGCTCCTGCTCTGTTTTTACTATTCAGAAATAGAGCGATGTCTTTATACCAGCGAAGGTGAGTTTGCGATGGTGAGCACTTGGATGGAGAACCTGAATCACTTTTGGCAAAGCACTTCGACTTCTTTCTAAGCACTCATCGCGCATAATGTATTGGACGTTTTTTGCTATAAAATGTTATGTTTCAAACAATGTTTTTCCAAGGTTTCCAATACTTCTCGCATAGGCTTTCTATTTCATGTCTAGTAATTATTGGTAACTATTGAACACAAAATACAATCGAAACAAGTAGTTATACCTGATATTTGCGGATTGCTCGAGTTGTCGTGAATGTGAACAAGTCAAGATTTTAGTCCGTTATAATTTCTATGACGTGAATTGTCTCGCTGCTTTTTGCTAACAATTGGGTTTTATTGCAGGTCGTAACGAACCCAAATACGTTTGAGGTGAAGTAACTTACTCTTGTTAATTCAACTTTCCTTATTCATCTTAGATTCTCCCTCAATTATAATTCATTTCGCTTTATCATGTCCGTGACAGCATTTGTGGCCAAATCATGGCGATGTCTTGTGATTACCTGTTGAGTCTGGAATTGGGAATATGGTCTTACCGCAAAATATTTTTGTGCTGGATATATGTTTAAGTTCGTGATTTGCTAAATTTACCGTGGTTTTCAAAAGCCATGTTGAGACGAGATGGTCAGAATTAAAGTGTTTGTACATGTTGAGCTTATTTTCTGCGCTCAGATGAAGTTGCAGCACTTAGTTGGGCCCAGTTAAGCTCTATTCAATATTTAATCGTAGCTAATTTTTTCTGACGAATTCAAATTTTCAAAGAAAATGAAAAAAAAAACAAATCAAGCCCATTATTTTTTACTCCTATGGGGACTACTGTTATGGTGACATTAATTCGGTGGCGCGCAAATGACCTTTCAAGTTTTGCATCATTGTTCTGCAGTTTATTGCTCTCCAATTTAATTTGCAGCAATTACATTAGTCCGGTTGGTCTTTTTATGAAATTTTTTCTTTATAGTTTCTTTGTGTGGCTGGTTAATTTCTCGACTGACTGACATGTTCAGGCCTGACTTCTTGGTTAATTGCTCTCGAACGAAAGGTGAAGCAGTTATTGTAAACGTGTTGGTCCTTTTTAATGCAAAACTTTTGCCTGACCGTAAATTTTTCTCCAATTCCCAAGTGTCAGCAGTTGCACTCAAATGGCGGTAGTTCATTACTAAAAGTCAAATGAAAAGTGCGACGAAATTGGTGTTATTTTTTTGTTTTTTAAATTTTCTTAGTGGTTATAGTGATATATAATAGTCTCTTGTGACGTCATTTGAGGCCACCCTTATTGAATGTAGTTACCCATCCCGTTCACATCCGACTGAAGCAGGTTTCAATAGATTTGAGTTCCAACTAGTCGTTCGAGAGCAGTGCTTCCGAATTTAGACGGTTGTTTTTTGTTTGAACTGAATTGCTCTCATACAAAATTTAAGGCACTAACTTTACCGGTGTTTCTGAAAGTGAAATCAAAAGTGTGCTAAAATGGCTTCATTTTTTTAATTGCAGCCGTCATCAACCTATTAAAGTCTTTTTTGAGCTACCTTCTAAGTGGAGTGGGAGTTGGGTGTTTGAACAAATTTTGAAATTTGTTTTCACATGCGACAATTTGACTTGTTTTAACTTTTTAGTGCTATTATCATGTTAAACTTGTACTCTAATTGCGTCTGTTTGCATTTGCTGGAATCACTGAACTGTCCTGTTATGTTTTTTATAGCTGCGAAGCTGTAAGCTGAGCGTAGCTATATTGCGGTGCTCTTGGTTTTTTTTTGTTTCGTCGTCTGACGCTTCATTTTCGTTTTACATTTGTTCTAGAACATTCTGTCTCGTCACTGCTTAAATGGCTTTTTCGCGCTTGATTTCACGCTTTCTGCGTGACCTAAATTGCGGTTATTCAGAAACAGAATCTGTTCCTAAAACAAATTTGATTGTAAGAAAACAGATTGTATGGTCCGACAGCCGAGTGGTTAAGGCGACTGGCTGTTAATCCGGAGATCGCCGGTTCGAGACGCGACAGGGAAAAGTTTTTTGCACCTAAAAACAACCTCCTTTGAAATAAACTTGTAAGTTTTATAGGCGGCGGCGATAACTATTATCAACTCACTTCTGTATCTTTTTCCATCTGTATTTTACGGCACGCAAGTCTATTTCGCAGCTATTCCGGCAATCTGCCGGCTATGTTGTTTACTTTAGTTTAGCGTAAGTCGACTTTCATTTTTGAGTCTTGACTCACAGCACTCAACCGTGCTTCAACCGAATGGAATTTAGTTTTAATTCCGCTACTTTACCCAAATAAAGTTAGGGTGAAAAGGCGAGATTAAAAATGTGTAAAGCAGTTTAAGGCTAATAGTAAAAAACTTAATGTTTAAAGTTTTAATGTATTAAGTTATCACAGTTTCTCTGAGTATATTGCCTACTGCTCTTGGTATTCAGCTTATTGTCCTCAATTTTAGAGGCTGTATTTACCACATTCGTTGAATCTGTGTGTCAAATTGGAACACTTTTTTGACGCTTAAGAAAAGTTTTGGGCTCGCCAGTTTCCGCTCAATGAGCTCAGTCGTCTTTCGGGCAATCTGCGGGCTTTGCTAAGTCTCAGTAACGCTCTATAATAATAATCTATACTCATCATATCATCATCTTATTAAGTTACTCGGTAAAATTGCATACGCTGCTAAAGTAAGGAAAAATTGACCCGCGCCTGTTTTATATCGATTGTTTTTTTTTATAGTTTTGTCCGTCTAATTTTGAGATTAATCTTTTCACATTCAGAAATTAAGTCTGTTGTTGAAATAAAATCGATTGTGAGCCAAGACTGTACACAGAGCGTGTAGCGTAGTGTTCAATATCCGCGTAGAGGTTAATCAGAGAGTCGCTTCGAACCCCTTCCGAGAGGCTATTATTGTAAACGTGTCTTTTTATGCAAAATTTTTGCTTGACCGTTTTTTGACTTTTTGAGTGGCTTTTACGCCCTTCGATTTCTGCGTTTTGCGCGATCTAAATTTCTCTCAATAACAATTTAAAGCAGCTGAACTCAATCGGCGGCAATTTAATACTAAAAGTCAAATGAAAAGTGCGCCGAAACTGGTGCCCTTTTTTCACTTTTGATTTTAATAGTGGTATATATTCACCTCTAATGAGGTTATTTGAAGTCCCCTAGTGAATTTATTACTCCCATTTGGGCTCCTTCCCCGGATTGAAGCAGCCCATTGGTCGTTCGAAAGACGTCTACTGGTAATTCTTCCGACGCTAGTCCCGTTATGTTTGGACCATGTTTCTGTAGTCTATGGTCCTTCTTAATTGTTTGCCTCAGCAATCGTCCGAGAGCTTTTTGTGCGACGTTAGTCGGTTTGTATTAAAATTAAATTGTAGTAATCGGAGTAGTACTAATTGGAGATCACTGAAGTGCATAATAGGCAACACTTTGAGTTTGTTTGAAACAATCTCTCGGTTTCTATCGTATTCTTTTTCACCTGTTTAAATGATCTTGAAGGTCAATCCAGACTGTTTTCGGGCAGTATCTTGGCTTTGTTTTAAAATATTTTAAATTGATTTTTTACTTGTTGAAGATCTCTCTAAACCGCCAAAAACCCAAGCTCTCATTCTCGAAAAATTGAAATCGGTCGGTTACGCTTGAATTCGACAGACAGTAGTGGCAGGTGTTGATGTTACAATTGGTGTTAAAACGCTATTGTCTTCTCGTTTTTATACCTTTTTCAAAGGAAGAACTGCTAAGCTATTTTGTTACAACTTTTAAAAGTAATTCTTTTGTTGCAGATCCTGTTCCACTCACAGCCGACGATTCAGACGAGAGACCACCAAGATTAGGTGAGTGATTAAAATTTTATCATGGCATTTGATTTTTTGAGTTATTTGATTTTTTTGTATCTGCCCAAGTTTACTTGTGGGTGTAGCTTATGAAAATTTTTTTTTGTGACATTATACAACAGCAATGAGTGAAGTGTGTTTTCATCTATAGTAGCTAAACAGAATTATTGCATCTGAGTCTTTTAATCACGCCTTTTCACTGAAAAAATAGACAAAAAATTAAATCTCGTGAATAGAAATATTCTGGCTTATTTGAAGACAATGTAACGGAAGCCTAAAGGTAATCAATCAAAATGTGAATGATAAAATTGTGATGGCTCATGTTAGTTTTTTACATCGATATGCTGCATTCTAGCGAATGAAGTTTGACATGCATGCTAAATATTGCATCTTGCTTCTGGTAGGTAAGATATAGTTTTCCTTTAACCAAGCTGAATCACGCATCTTGTAACCTTTAATTTGAAAGGCAAACTTATAAATTGATACTAATAGTGTTGATGAGCAAATTCTGTCTGTGGTTTCATGCGACGTTTTCCATGATTGTGTTATCCGGGGAGTCAGAATTGCTTGCGTTTTCCCTTTGATTGATAGCCATTAACATTTAATCAAATGATCTTTCCGAATCTTGGAGACGAAACAGCTCTTACCAGAGACAAGTGATGCTTTTAATGACTTCGAATTGAGATCGTTTTCTGTTTGGATGTTAATGGCAGTCTCCTGAGGACCCAGACGTGAGAAGGAAATTTTGCACTTTTTTCAGTAAGAGGGTGGTTTTTTGATCGAAAATGATAATTTTTACCATTTCGAAACAAGTTTAACAGGACCCAGGCGTTCGACTGAACTTCAGTGATTGTTAGTTTGTCAAAAATTCTAAGCACCAAAGAAAGGATGTTGCTTTATTCATGATTGTTCTGGTACCGTCCCATTGAATATAATTAATTTAGGCAATTTCTATTTTTTGCAAATTTTCAATTTTCAGACATATTTGTTCGAATTCTTGAGCATTAAAAAAATGGTGCTCGTAGTAGTTGCAGCTATTCTTGTTTATTGTTCTCGAACGAAGTTTGAAGTGATTATTCTAAACGTGCGTGTATCTTAATGCTACATTTTTGCGTGACCGTGTTATTCTAGAATGTTCCTTAGCTCGCTTTACTTGAGTTCTCGTCAAAAGAAAGGGGTAACGCCCCAGGGCATTAGGTCTCCGATCAGCTCTCTTAGAGCTTTACTAAGCTTTTTTAAGTGTACGGCTCAGCGAAGCTGCTGAGGAACGCTAGTGGTGGCAGATATGGTTCGGTAACATTTTTGGATCGCCCAACCCTGATAGTCTCACTATGCTTAAGCTAGTTGTAACCAAAGCCAACGCTCGCCTGTTGTTCGAAAGCACTTCTTCCGACAATAGTTGGTTAATGAATAGCCGCCTCAGCTTCTCAGCCGGCTATTATAGCGCTCCTAGTTTTTTACAATCCACAGAATTTAAATTGTATTGGAGCGCTGTCTTTTAAGATCTGTTCACACATTGTCATTTTTGAAGTCAAATTGAAGTCGTGATTTTGGTCACGCCGAAACAGGAAGTAGAGCGAAAATGCGAGTGGTGTGAAATTGCGGCGTGAAATTTTTCGCTCTAATTTTAAAATAGAGAGAGAATTCGGCGATTGAAAAAAAAAATCGCTTTCACGATTGTGGTTTTTTTGTTCACATGCGGCAATTTCATTTTGATTTTCACTGTTTTTTTTCGGTTTTTTGGATCGTTTTTTTTCTAAATGGTTTTTCCAATCCTGCCATATTTCATTTGAAGCCTAATTTTTTGTTTGAACCAAATTTCCATTTCTCGCTAGTGGTTTTTTGTTCGCATGCTGCTTTTTGACATTGATTTTCTGTTTTTTTTTTAATTTTTTTTTATATGATTTTTTAGAAATGGTTTTTCCAATTCACTCGTAGTCCGTTCTATGTCTAGTTTTTGTTTAGTCACTGACAATTCTTTGAATTTTACGTCAAGACTTGTCCTGCTATGCTTTCTTTACTTCGTCGAATAAAAATTTTTCGCTTTACCTTAGTTCACAGCTTGTTCAACATATTGCGTGAAATCTTTTTGACTTCTCTAGGCTGGTTTCACTCTTCTCTCATTCTGCTAAAAGTGGTTTTAGACAGAAGTTGCTCTGCAAAGCAATTCAAAATGAAGAGTCAGTATTAGAAAACGAAATCAGAAATAGAAACGGGATAAACTCAAAGCCTGATTTTAGATGCCCGTTACTCGAACTTGGATCTTATAAGTCTTAATTACCATCTCTAATGCTAATTGGTATTGATACTAGTCTCTGTGTTGTCTCACTATGAAACAGGAGTCTGTTCAACGACGGATTGACATCAAAATAATTCGCACTTTAAAATTGTTTTTCTACAAAAATCTTTTTTTTTCCGTTTTTACTCTTCTTTCTATCCCAATCGTGGTTATTGGAATCAACGGCGGCTATTTTCCGGCAATCTGCTGGGAATATTTTAAGTTTTCAAAAGTGATTTTTTTAATCTCCAAAAAAAATAATTTAGCTGTGAATAGTTATGATCGATTTTCAATTGAGCTAAATAGCTGAAGTCGACGAACATCAGCTGGTAGTGTTAATGACTCTAAATTTCAATTTTAGATCATAATTACAACTGATTAATTCAAATGATTTTAAACTGTTGACCGATTCTTTACTGGGTGTGCAATCACTATTTTTATTTAATCTGACAAAAAAATGATAGTGTTATTTCAGGCGCAGGAGGAGGTACGCAGCAGAGTCAGAACAGTACAGCGAATTCGACCAAAAGACAATTTTCTGATTCCTGTGTATGAGTCAGAGTAATTTTAATCATTCGGGGCTAAAATGATTGAAATGATGAAGCAAAGTATTGTAGGCATCTACCTGAACCTTTACGGCCAGGACACTAAATCGCAAGAGATTGTTGAAATGATTCTGAATTTAATTGTTCTTCAAATGTTTGGGTACGATACTTTCTATCAACTTCAATATTTCAGCTGAACCAAGGCTGTGGAGTTTTAGCCCAAAGGAGCAAAAGCGAATCAAAACTTTAAAATCTAGAGAGAATTCGAATGCCCGCGAAGTCCTAATTTAACGGCTTTCGATTTACTGTCTGGTCCTTCTAATCCACGATTTTTAAGTTTGATGGTCCTTAAATTGCTAATAAAGCGACATTCTCTCAATACTGGCCGAGTTATTTAATGTAGTAATATAAATTAAAATAGATTGTAGTTGAAAATTCTCATTTATTTTGTAATCACAACTTTTGCCATGTAACAATTAAGCAGCTTTTGTATCTGATTGTTGTCTGATTGCGTTTTGCAACACTTTATTCTATGTGGCTCACTCACAAGGTGACTTTTCGAATTCACATGTAGAGTTAAGTTCATATTTATAATTTTTAAACTTAGTTTCGTTCAAACTTTTTCCTTTTCCGCCTCTGCAATTTAGAATGGTTTAATTCTAGAAGTATTTTGGTTGTCAATTAAGTCACTTCTTAAATAATGAGGACTGATCGAAAGCTCAAAGTTCGGGAAACTTTCCTCTTGTATCATGTAAAAAATGTGCAATCACAACCACCGTTGCAACACAAACGTGCCCCAAAACTAGAAGTGTAACAAGAACCTTGAGGTGTAGCTGGTCGAAAGAAGTTATATGATTATTGGTCTTTAATTCTTAGTCGAAATTTGAGTGGCAAATAATATTTTTTACAAAAAAATCTATTGGGGGTCATAAATTGTGACGAGGAAAAGGAAATAGTTAATTTTCACATTATGGCACAGAGTTTCTTTGATCTGAATCACTTGCGAAGTTTGTAACGTGTTCAATGTTAGTGGTGCAATATAAAACAGTTTGTAACTAATTTTGTATTGTTGGTTTTTTGGCTCATGCGCTAAACAATTAGGTGCAAATGTGATGATAGATTACGTTACGTTAGTTTCTTTTGGTATTTCTTCTTTCGTAGATTTAGACCCTTCATAAATCACTCCCACCCACATCATAATTTCTTGGTTATGATTCTTGATACTAGCAATAACAGCTGATTAGAGCCTCAGGGGAAGTACAGTTTACCCGACAGATCCCACTCCCCCTAGTAAACAAAATTTTTTTTTGCAAGACTGTTCGAACCAACTGATCCGTGCTTCACTTTGATAGCTGTCGTCATAACTTAAAAAGCGGGACAAGCCATTATATTTTATATATACCATGATAAACGTGTTGAAATATTAAGAACAAATAACGGGTCTTTCTCATTATAACCTGTAGCCCCATACCCCCTCCCACCCATCATGGTAAACATACCATAAAGGGGGACTATAATGGGAAAGACCCCAAATAATGATACTCTTTGTTTGGCTCAGAACAGCTGTTTTTACAACCGATAATGATGGCGAGCACTAATAACACTTCTCATTTTTCGTATGTGTGTCTATCTGAATCATAAGGCGCCACGACACTCAATGGTGATTGCTCTGCTGTTGCTACTTTGTTGCCTTTTTACTATATTATCTTATCCCAATTTATTGTTTCATAGTCAATATTCAGCAGACAAATATTTATTATTTTTGCAGTTATCTTTTTGGAAGTTTCGAGTAGCCACGAAATGCGCGAAGTTTATTTCCTATATATTAAGGTCCCCGAATAGAGAATGACGTGAGATCTGATTGTACATGTTCGTCAGCAGATTTATATCCCACATGGTAAAATTTTTTAAGCTAGGACGCATTTTTTATCTAGCTCTGGTATAATTGATCAGAACAAAATGAGGAAAATAAACAAATCTAATTGTTTCCTCAAATTACACGCGCGAATGGGAACTATTGTAAATAGTGGAGATTATTAATTGCTCTCAATTGAAGTTTGTAGCAATTATATTAGTCCTGTTGGTCTTTTTATGTGATTTTTCGCTTGACTGATTTTTCATCTGACCCATTTGACTTTTCGTCCTAGAAACGGGATAAACAGTGCCCAGCGGGCATTAAGTTCTCTTACAGCCTTTCAAATCACTAGTCTCCAAGTATGCCACATCATATAATTATGGAAGCTGACTTTGAATCCTCTCAATTGATAAGAGCTGTAAACTCTGTTTTTAATTGCTCTCGTACGAAGTTTGAAGCAAATTTCGCAAACGGGTTAGTCTATTACAATTCGAAGATGAGTATTGGTATTGCACGGGGTTTTTTGTTAGCTGAGGCTGGTTTGTTTATTGCTCTCAAAGGAAGTTTGTACCAACTATATCAATCCCGTGGTCTTTTTATTCGATTTTTCGACTGACTGATTTTTCCTCTGACCCAATTTACTTTTCGTCCTAAAAACGGGATAAACAGCGGGCATTAAGTTCTCTTACATCAAACACCCCCCGCCTTTAATTAAGCTAAATCTAGCCTCTCAAAACTCTAGTTAGCTACTGACGAAGTCAACCGCTCGTCGGTTGTGTGAGAGCAATTCACGACGTTAGTCGATTATGTTTCATGACTTGAATGTTGACTTTTGTTTCGATTTTACCTTTGTTTTTGAATGTTGAGTTCTGTTTTTGAACATCCGCTGGTACTACTCAAGGCGAGAAGGTCAATTTGAGAATCTTCGACCCCATATATGTCCTTTCCTTTCTAAACTACAGACCAACCGCATACCTCTCAAATCCTCCTGTATAACCACCTACCCCACTCCCACCTACGCCCTATAGCAATCGGCAAGCCTACTTCCCCCTTTCAACTACCTACCCACTACACCTGCCCCCCCCCCGCGCCCACACCTGCCCCTATCTATCACCCCGCCCCTCCTGGTTACCTATCTACCCCCTGCATACACAACCCAATTACCTTTTAAAACTTTTTTCTGTATTATTAATAGCCGCACAGCGATAGCTGGGGCTATTAATGGCCTTCTCTTGGTTTTTTTTAAATTTCGTCGTCACGATTTTTGTTACGACCATATGACAACACAACCACTTCAAATCTGCTTCTTCTTCATTCGTTCATGCAATTTCATCTGAAGTGCGTCCGTGGCGTCATTTTTTGCTCTTAGTGGAGCGAGTTTTTTTGTTCATTAGCGTGATTTAATTTTTGGTCACACTTGACTTACCTCACTCTCAAAAATGACTTCCTCACTTTGAAATTGACTTTTATTTACTTTAATTCAAAGAGATAAGGTCAAATGGGTGTGTTTAACTATAAATGAAGATTATTAGAGAGCAGCTAATAGAGGCTTCAAAAACTTATACAGATTTTTAATCAAAATAGAACATATCAGCCTTCAATGAAAAGACGAATTTTTTTGGTCCGTCTTTTTTGCTGTTTTTTTGAGACTGCAGATCTACCAAGCTATTGCGGCTATTTTCTGGCAATGTGCCAGCTATGTATTGTATTGTATTTTTTGTGCCTTATAGGTGATAAATATGGTTCTCCGTTTTTGAGGTATAGGTCTTAAGGGACCGATTGCTTTTGCAGCCTTAAAGTTAAACCTCTTTTTGTGGCAGATTGATTTTAATACCTTTTGTTTGGTATAAGGTCATCGCACCAAAAGTGGATCGGAGTTGCAGGCTCGCATTTTCAAGCTTAATTGCAACATTAATGGGCGGCGGTGAATTCAGAGTCGCCTCTTCTTATGCTATGATGATGAAAAATTAGTTACGCGTCAGCCTTCACGATCCAAGAATACTTGGAATCGATCGCTTCTTGATGCGGTTCAGCACTCCTCGCATTTCAACAATACTTTCAGCCGTGTTTAGAAGTGGTAGGTGTCAAAGATGCACTCATGAGTTTGACTTTGTGTAGTATAGTTGAGGAAACTCGCTGGAATAATCTGGATTTGAACATATTGTCACATATTTGTTGCAAATTTTCTGCTGTTTCGGTGATCAAAACCAATTCATTTCAGCCTGGCCTTGAGTACAAATTTCAGGATATTTTTGGTTCTTAGCAAAGCAAAGAAACTTGGATCTTAATGGTTTCAAACTCGGAGTTTAGGGATACTGATTTGCTTTACCTGGGTAGCCTTTTTCCCTCCAATTAAAACCCGTACCTTTTTAATGACTTGACAGTTAATTGAAAACACAGCAGACAGCGCAATGGTTGATGTATCGATTAACTCGTGAAATTGATGCCTTTTATTTTCTGTGTCAGTTGGGCTAAATGTTTTTAATAGTCTGATTGCTTTATTGTGAGGTTTCATCCAAGTCTCGGCATTAGTTTCTGGATATCGTATGGTACGTGGTCATCGAATTTCCTGCCAAGTAACCAGAGTTGTTGAATGAATACCCGGTCAGCCTTGCAGAGTAATTCACGTTTCGCATAAGTGGAGACGTTATTAATTGCTCTTGAACGTAGTTCATAGCAATTATTGTAAACGTGTGTCTTTTTTACGACTCGAAGAGGAGTATTGAGATTCTGCAGGTTTTTACGACTCGAAGAGGAGTATTGAAATTCTACAGGTTTTTTTTTAGCAGAAAGCAAGTTTGTTCATGACTTGAATTTTGACTTCTTTCTGTTCGAGCATTTACCTCCGTTTTTGATTGCTGACTTCTGTTTTCGAACATTGGACTTTAACAGTAGCTTCGTTTTAGTGTATAGTCATTAGGAACTGCTGGTAATGTTCAAGGTGAAGAGGTCATTTTGAGATTTTTTTCTATATATGTCACCCCTAATTATCTAAACTACACCACACATCAGCCCCCCCCCCCCCCCACCGCCCCCGCACCCCCCAACTTACCCCCAACTACCCCTACCCCCTCCCTTCACCTAGCTATCCATCCACCTAACTACCCCCCCCAACTACCACAACGCTACCCACCTCCCCAAACTATCTACCCACCTAACTACCCCCCCCCACCACCTACCTACCTACCCCCCCGCCCAAAGTTACCCCCTCCCCCGCCCAAACTTGCCCCCTCCCCCGCCCCAACTTCCCCTCCCCCACCTACCCCTACCCCCAAACTACCCCCTCCCTTCACCTAACTACCCCCACCTACCTCCCAAGTAACCTAGCACTAGCCACCTCCCCAACCTATCTACCCACGCACCCCAACTAGCTCCCGCGCACCTAAAAAATTGTCGGCTTTTTTAAAACACTTTAATGTGGTTTGTTGGGCTATTTTGTTTTTTTCTCTTGTCTATTTTGATTTTCTGATTTCAGTAAGGTTAGGTTAGAGATTATAAAGCACGACGATTCGAGTCGTTTCCGGTATTCTAGCGGCTATGTTTTTTAATGCAAAATTTTCGCTTGACAATTTTGATTTTTCGAGTGACTTTTACGCCCTTGACTTTTTGCATTTCGCGTGATCTAAAATTCTCTCCCAATCACATTTCAAGCAGCTGAACTCAATTGGCGGCAATTTAATACTAAAAGTCAAATGAAAAGTGCGCCGAAACTTGTCATTTTTTACTTTAAATCTTAATAGTGGTATATGTTAACCTCGAATGTGGTTATTTGAAGCCCACTTTAGAACTTCTTAGTCCCATTTAGGCCCCCCCCCCCCCCCCCCCCCGACTGAAGCAGGCTGCAATTGATTAGGGCTCCCACTAGTCGTTCAAGAGCAATTCTTCCGACGTTTAGTCGGTTATGTTTGGAAATGCAGTAAACTCGTCGATATCACTGTTCCCATGTTGCCCTAGCAGACCATAAGGAACCTGTTTCTCATCCGGTTCCTCTGGATTAATTTTATTTTTGAGCAAAATCCTAGTTTTGTACAAATGTGGTAAGCCTAAAAACTCCAGGACGCTGTTGTCATTGTACTAATTGAAGAAATGTATCTTCGCAGACACTGCAAACCTTATTCTCCTCAGAATAATGGCTTAAAACGTTTGTTTTTACCGCGAAGGTTGACGCATTGCGTGTTCGTTTCTATCTTAGAAGAAGCGGAGTGATTTCTGATTTCGTGAGCGCTCATCGATGTTGCATATGATCTTAAAATGACTAGCTTCTAACCCCGAAATTTTTTTGGTGCAAAAAGTTTTTCTTTTCTCCTGCATTTCAATCCAACAAAAGATTAAGATTTGAGACATGCACAAAAACCCTTGGGAGATTTCTGGAAAAGATTCATATCTGCGTGCCGTTCATTTTTTTGAAATTATCGAAATGGAACGAGCGAATTGAACGAATGAAGAGGAACGAAATCGTGTAGATGTTGATCACATGCCAAGTGGCATTGGAGTGACCAGGGCGGTAACAGTAAAAACGGCTGACAAAACATTCAGTCACCCGGTCGGTTCGATCTAGGGAGGGTTGTTCCTTTCTTTGATCGTCGATGTTGTTTTAATGTTAAAGCTACCGGGTTTTTTAATAAGTTTTTTAAGTCTACCTTTTGTCGTTTGTTTGCTTCTAGATGAT
>NC_134469.1:9393481-9413481 GCF_964194025.1 Convolutriloba macropyga
AAGATCGGAGTTTGCTTGCTCAAGATGAGAGTTGGATGGTCAGGTTGGTCAAAAGTGGAGGCAAAAGGGAGAAAGACAGAAGGATACCCAGAGACCGAGGTCGAATTCAGTCGGTCAGCGTACCGGGTCTACGCAACAATATGTATGAGGGGCTGCAGTGGGAGAATTTTTTTTAGAAAAATGCAGCTCAAAACTCTTTTTGAGCTGCAATGAGCTGGCAAGGGGAGTAAAATTTTGTAGGAATGAGGCGTCAAGGGAGAAATTACCCCGACTCTTACATTATTTTACCCTCTTTGGCGTACCAAAAAAAATATAAGACTGGGGGGTTAATTTTTCCGTTACCCCCTCACTATAACATAATTTTACCCCATTACGTAGACAAACAATTTGAGGAACATGTAAAGAATAGAAAGCAGTCAGTTTCATAATGCTGAATCTGTGAAGGCGCCCTAGGTGGAAACACGGTTTACAGCTCCTTTAGATTGTGGCTGGAACTGCGGATTTTGATTTAACAATTCTTTAACAATAATTTAAATTGACTCAGTTTCGTCCATTTTAAAAGATTTCAACTAAATTTTGTTTTCTACTACTATGATGATAAGCGTTAGTTTTAGATGTTTTATTAATAGCCGCAGAGCGATAGCTGGGGCTATTATTGGCCGTCTCTTGGTTTTTAACAATTCAAAGAAATTGTATTGTATTGGTGCGCTGTGTTTTTTTTAAGATGTGTTCACACATTTTTCAATGACTTTGATCGTTCAAAACGGGATAAACAGGTAAAGCCCAGCGGGCATTAAGTTTCATTAGAGGTTCAAAGTGGGCTTTAGTTGTCCTTTAAGTGCTAATAGTGGTGCAGCTGCTGGGATGGCCTTAATTTAAGGTTAAAAGGTCATTTTTAGGAGTTTTTGGGCACAAAACGGTGCAATTTTTCATGTTTTTGTGATTTTTTTGAGTTTCTTTGTTTGATTATTCTCAGGTTGAAGTTTTTAAAAGTTAATTAAGGTCGTTTGCGACACAAAATTGCTTGTTATGATCATTTTATGAGCTACAAGTTTTGGCACTACAAACACAAACTCTCGAAAGGATACTAATTTTTGCAATTTTTTTCAGGTTTTTTAAAAATTTTTGTCTTTTTTTAAATTTTTTTTAGCACTAGGTGCCATGAAACCTCCTCTAGAGTTTGATAAAGGGTTTCATGAAAAATTACTGCATAGTTTCTAGTGGTAATGGAATGGTTTTCAAATTTTTGCCATCATGAATTTTAGAATTTTTTGACAAAGCTTGCAATTTTTTCATTTTTTTTGACATTTATTGTCATCATTCAAGTTGTTTGAGTCCCAGGTACCAGAAATTCTCCTTAGCGGTTAGATGATAAGTTACTGAAAAATTTTTAGTTGCCATGGAATAGGTTTCAACTTTTGATCGCCTTAATTTATGGTTAAAAGGTCATTTTTAGGAGTTTTTGGGCACAAAATGGTGCAACTTTTCATGTTTTTGTGATTTTGTTGAGTTTCTTTGTTTGATTATTCTTAGGTTGAAGTTTTTAAGAGTTGATTAAGGTTGTTTGCGACACAAAATTGCGTGTTATGATCATTTTATGAGCTACAAGTTTTGGTACTACAAACACAAACTCGCGAAAGGATACTTATTTTTGCAATTTTCTTCAGGTTTTTTATGAAAATTTTTATCTTTTTTTAGTTTTATTAGCACTAGGTGCCAAGAAACCTCCTCTAGAGTTTGATAAAGGGTTTGATGATAGATTACTGCATAGTTTCTGGTGGTAAGGGAATGGTTTTCAACTTTTTGCCATCATGAATTTTAGAATTTTTTGACAAAGCTTGCAATTTTTTCATTTTTTTTGACATTTATTTTCATCATCCAAGTTGTTTGAGTCCCAGGTACCAGAAATTCTCCTTAGCGGTTAGATGATAAGTTACTGAAAAATTTTTAGTTGCCATGGAACAGGTTTCAATTTTTGAATATCACAAATTTTTAGCAATTTTTTTGGACAAAATTCGAATTTTTTTTCTGGTTTTTGAAAATTTTTGTCATTTTTTCAGTTTTTCCAGCTTCAAGGACCAGGCATTTTCCTATGAGGTTTGTTAATAGGGCACTTCATAGTTTCTAGTCGCAATGGAATGGTTTTTAACATTTTAGTGTCTCGAATTTAAGCATTTTTTTTTAATAAAATCTGCAATTTTTTTAATGTTTCCTAAAGTTTTTGTCAGTTTTTGGATTTTCGTTCATTCTCAATTGCAAGAAAACCTATTCAACGTTCTGATAAAAAGTTACTGCATGGTGTTTAGTTGCAATGGATTTGTTTTCAACAATTTAATCTTTCGACTTTTGGAATTTTTTTGATAAAATTTGCAATTTTTTTTCAAATTTTTTCTAATCATTTGTATTTTACTTATTTTTTCTTGTCTCAGTAGACGGGTAGCCTCATACAGTGTTTGATAGTATGTTATAGAATAATTATTAAATGCTAGGAGCAATTGAATGGCTTTCAGCCTTTTAATAGAACGAATTTCTATTTTTTGAAATTTAAAATTTTTTCTAAAAATTATTGCCTATCGATCAATGAGCCAATGAGATTTTTAAAGCTTGGAATTGGGTTATACTGGATAGCCTCTAGAGACATAGAAATGATTCTGAAGAAATTTATATAAAAATTTTCAGCAACATATTCTGATAATTTGCATTTGATTTCTTTTTATTTCTTAAACTTTTTGGTCATTTTCGAGTTAATCATCGATATTCAAGGCCAATGAATATTTTTCAGGTCTTGCAGATACAATACTAGACTGATTTCAGAAACAAACATTGATTTTGAACATATTTTTGAAATAGGTATTTTTAAAGGGAAAAAGAGTATATTTTGTTTAGTTTTGATTCTTTTAAATTTCTCAATTTTTTGAGATGATTTTGTTTGTGTTCTGGCTTGAGTTGTTCAGTTGATCTGCTGGTCAGGTAGAGTATGTCTGAGTTTTTCATTCAATTCTTTGAATTGTATTTCAGGACTTGTCCTGCTATGTTTTTTAATTTCGTCGTCATGGTTTTTGTTACGACCATATGACGTCACAGCCACTTTTTGTTCATCCGTTCATGCAATTTTAACTGAATTGCATGTGTGACGTCATTTTTCGCTCTTAGTGGAGCGAGTTTTTTTGTTCATGCGCGTGATTAAATTTTTGGTCACACTTGACTTACCTCACTCTCAAAAATGACTTCCCCAATTTGAAATTGACTTTTTTTTACTTTAATTCAAAGAGATAAGGTTAAATGGGTGTGTGTCACTCTAAATGAAGGTTATTTGAGATCAGCTAATAGAGGCAGCAAAAACTTATACAGATTTTTAAATCAAAATAGAACAGATCAGCCTTCAATTAAAAGACGAACTTTTTTGGTCTGTCTTTTGTACTGTTTTTTCAGACTGCCGAACTACGAATCTATTGTGGCTATTTTCTGGCAATCCGCCAGCTATGTTTCAAAATTAAACAATTTTACAACAACGAAAATTGCATTAGCGAACAAATCTTGAGAAAAGGAGTTTTCAGGAGTACTCAAAACGTACTTCCTTCGTCATTTTAAAACCAGTCTTTCATCAATCCTCTCATATTTTTTCAGTCTACTTGTCCCCACAGTATTACACAGGTCTTCAGGTCTGCACATTCATAATTGAGGTATTTCATCGGTTTTTCCGGTCAGTATAGTCCCAATTGAGACCCTTTTGAAACCTTATAAAAAATCTAAATGTCAGAAATCCGTGGTTTCAGGCACAATACAAGTGAGTTGTAAACCGTTGTCCAAATATTTTTTATTTAGGACGTCTAAATTTTTGAAGACTCTTCTTTACAGCTAAGCTGGACAGAGAAAGTCAACGAGAGGTTAAATGTGGTGTAAAAACGGATACAACAAACAACTAAAATTTTTTTGTTCTTCCTCCGGTGTATAACCAAGGAAGAACAAAAAATTTCAGTTATTTGTTTTATCTGTTTTTACACATCAAAGAATTGTTTTGATGTCAACGATATGAAACACATCTGCATTGAGGAATCAATTAAAATCACAAAACGGAGCCCTTGTCACAAAAAACAAACAATTGTTGCATTTGTGGAATATCCTCATCTTGGTGAACTCAAAACTTGTAACTGCTCAAGCGTCAATTCCAAAGTCTGTAGAAAACCATTAAAAAATTTTGTTATCTCAGCTCATTGCGATGTGGGCTGATTTAACGTTGAAAAAATATTCAAGCTTGAAGACTCTGCAATGTAGCAATGTATCCGAACCTAACGGCATGTCAATATCAGCAAAGGACAAGACTAATTGCAAGTTTTTTTCTGTTCTTTCGGTACTGAGCAAATCTAAATACTAGTCTAGTCTTACAGTTCTTTACCCAGACTTGCAATTTGACTTGAATGACGTGACTAAGAATTGCGTTCAGGCTGTTAAGTGTAGAAAGTGACATGATCATAGCTCTGAATCAGCACTTAAATAACACTCAAATTTAGGTAAAATTTGCTTTTGGATTTATATTGTGATGAGAGTGGATTCAGCATTATTTTTGTTATTTTTAATTATACAAAAAGACTTTTAATTAACGCAATTTCAATTTTCCGCACATTTTAGTACATTATGTGCAGATTTTTTTTATTGGAGTGAACTTAAGGTAAAGTAAGTTTGTTTATTTGTGTATCTTGCTGTTCAAAGTCCAAGTACAGGTAGTCGTACATTATTTCCCACTAGTTACATATTAGGATAAAGTTTGCTAGTCATTTTATATCATTGTTTTTAAGCTAAGTCAACCTAAAGAATGTGACATATTTCAGAATAGATGCGTTATGCTGAGCTTAGCAAGCTCAAGATGAGGGTTGGATCGTCAAGTAGTTCTAAAAGTGGAGGCAAAAGGGTGAAAACAGAAGGATACCCAGGTTCAGGTGCCATCCGGATGTGACCTCTCATCAGGCCTTGCAAGACGAAAGTAACCTCTGATCAGAACATCCCAGACCAAAGTAACATCTGATTAGACTAAAGTGCGCTCGAAACACCGTGTGCGCTCGAAGTGCGCTGGAAACTGTCTCTGATCAGACCTTTCCAGAACGAGAGAATCTCTGATCAGACCAAAATAAGACAATTGTACAAGCGAATGTGCGAGCGTGGCCCAGACCAAACCCAGACCATCGTCCAGACGATTGTGCGCTCAAAATCACTTCCGATCATACTGTTGTGCGCTCAAAAGTCACTCCTGATTAGACTATGGTTCACTAAAAATAAACTTTGATCAGACTCAATTGCGCTCCAGATAGTCTAATCAGTGAATCGTTTCCACTATGAACGATATTCGTTATAATATATTCATTTCATAAAAATTGATGTTTGCTTTATTAAATTCATCTAAAGAAAAGACCGTTCTACAAGTATTATTGCTAGGAGAAAGAAAACCCAACTGTTGAGAAAAAATTATTTTGTATACCATTAGTGCATATTTCGAACTCACTTGATGAATTCAGACAGCTTTCCATGTAAAACGCCGTGTTCTAAAATTAATCAAAATTTTCTTTTAGGGTGACTGGTTTTTCTTTCAGCTGGACCCCTTTGGTTCTGATAAAAGCCATTAGACTCCAGATGTGTCTGTAATCTGAATGCTGCTTTTTGTAGCCTCCTGGTAGAGCCAACACTTGTCGGTTAAAAAAAACAAAAAATAATAAAATGAAAAAATTTCCGCCCGAAATGGTCTCTGATCAGAATAATGTGCGCTTTGGTCTGCCTCTGGTCAGATCATTCGCAGACCGAAGTCACCTCTGATTATAACATCCCCAGACCGAAGTGACCTCTGATTATACCATCCGTTCCCAGACCGAATGGACCTCTGATCGTACTATTGTGCTCTCGAACCAAATACCAGACCTTGTAGTTTTGGTCTGGGAAAGCACGATGTGCGTTGGACTTCGTCTGATCAGAGATTACTTCCGGATGGCATCTCATCCTGGGTACGTAGAGATCGAGGTCGCATTCAGTCGGTTTGCGTAACGGGTCGAATTTTTCTACTCAAAAATTTGTTTGTAAGAGGGCTTGCAGTGGGAGGATTTTTTTAAGGAAAATGCGGCTCAAAACTCTTATTTTTTTGAGCTGCAATTGGATGCTAAGGGGAGTAAAATATTGTAAGATTGAGGGGGTAATGGAGAAATTACAACCCGACTCTTACATAATTTTGCCCACCTTGACACCATTACATCATTTTACCCTCTTACGTAGACCAACACTATGAGGAACATTTAAAGAGCAGAAAGCAGCCACCTCAATAATGCTAACCGTGTTAAAACGGCCTAGATGGAAACACTGTTTGCGGCTCATTGGGATTGTGGCTGGAACCGGGGATATTGAATTAACAATTTTTTAATTAAAATTTAAATTGCCCTATTTTTGTCCTTTTTAAAAGATTTTGTTAGTTTTAGGTAATTTTTTTCAACAACTTTTAAACAATGAAAAAAGCACTAGTGAACAAAAATGGAAAGAATGTTTGAACAAACGAGTTTTCAGGAGCAACCATTACGTACACGCTTTGTCATTTTGAAACCAGTCTTTTATCAATCCTCTTATATTTTTTCAGTCTACTTGTCACCACAGTATTACATCAGTCTTCAGTTCTGCAAATTCATAATTGAGGTATTTTATTGGTTTTCCGTTCGGCATAGTCCCAATTGAGAGTCTTTTGAAACCTTAAAAAAATCTAAATTTCATAAATCCGTGGTTTCAGGCACAATACAACTCAGTTGTATACCGTTTTCCAAATAATATTTACATAGGACGTCCAAATTTTTGAAGAATCTTCGTTTCAGCTATGCTGGACAGAGAAAGTCAACAAGAGGTTCAAAATGGTGTAAAAACGGAGTATACAAATAACTGAAATTTTTTGTTCTTCCTCGGATGTATCAAGAATACACATCAAAGAATTGTTTTGATGTCAACGATCTGAAACACATATGCATTGAGGAATCAATTAAAATCACAAAACGGAGCCCTTATCGCAAAAAAACAAACAATTGTTGCATTTGTGGAATATCCTCATTGTGGTGAACTCAAAATTTGTAACTGTTCAAGCGTCAATTCCAAAGTCTGTAGAAAACCATAAAAAAATTTAGTTATCTCAACTCATTGCGATGTGGGCTGATTTAACGTTAAAAAACTTTCAAGCTTGAAGACTCTGCAATGTAGCAATGTATCGGAACCTAACTGCATGTCAATATCAGCAAAGGAAAAGACTAATTGCAAGTTTTTTTCTGTTCTTTCGGTACTGAGCAAATCTAAATACTAGTCTAGTCTCACAGTTTTTTGCCCAGACTTGCATTTTGACTTGAATGACGTGACTAAGAGTTGCGTTCAGGCTGTTATGTGTAAAAATTGAGATGATCATAGCTCTGAATCAGAACTTATCTGCAACTCACAATTAGGTAAAATCTGCATTTGGAGTTATACTGTGATGAGAGTGGATTCAGCATTATTTTCGTTATTTTTAATCATACAGAAAGACTTTTAATTAACGCAATTTATAGCGCATTTTAGTACATTATTATGTGCAAAATCTTTTTGCGCAAAAATTTTTTAAAGAAATCATTGCATTTCATCTTTAATTATATAGAAAGAATTTTAGGGATCTTTTCCGTGTGTGCACCTTCAGTACGGTATGCTCCCCCAGTTACAGAGCACGTGCCATTACATAGTAAATTAATTTGCAAAAATATGGCATGTGCGTCC
The DNA here is from genome assembly GCF_964194025.1 of Convolutriloba macropyga. NCBI lineage: Eukaryota > Metazoa > Xenacoelomorpha > Acoela > Convolutidae > Convolutriloba > Convolutriloba macropyga. The sequence continues at coordinate 9,401,237 of NC_134469.1, forward strand.
GGGGGTGCAAAAAGTATGCGCCCACTAAGCTGGGGGGGGGGGGCACAAAGGGTTTTGGTCTGGGAAAACACGATGTGCGTTGGACTTCGTCTGATCAGAGATTACTTCCGGATGGCATCTCATCCTGGGTACGTAGAGATCGAGGTCGCATTCAGTCGGTTTGCGTAACGGGTCGAATTTTTCTACTCAAAAATTTGTTTGTAAGAGGGCTTGCAGTGGGAGGACTTTTTTAAGCAAAATGCGGCTCAAAACTCTTATTTTTTTGAGCTGCAATTGGATGCTAAGGGGAGTAAAATATTGTAAGATTGAGGGGGTAATGGAGAAATTACAACCCGAATCTTACATAAATTTGCCCACCTTGACACCATTACATCATTTTACCCTCTTACGTAGACCAACACTATGAGGAACATTTAAAGAGCGGAAAGCAGCCAGCTCCATAATGCTAACCGTGTTAAAACGCCCTAGATGGAAACACTGTTTGCAGCTCATTGTGATTGTGGCTGGAACCGGGGATATTGAATTAACAATTTTTTTAATAAAAATTTAAATTGCCCTGTTTTTGTCCTTTTTAAAAGATTTTGTTAGTTTTAGGTAATTTGTTTCAACAACTTTTAAACAATGAAAAATGCACTAGTGATCAAAAATGGAAATAATGTTTGAACAAACGAGTTTTCAGGAGCAACCATTACGTACACGCTTTGTCATTTTGAAACCAGTCTTTTATCAATCCTCTCATATTTTTTCAGTCTACTTGTCACCACAGTATTACATCAGTCTTCAGTTCTGCAAATTCATAATTGAGGTATTTTATTGGTTTTCCGTTCGGCATAGTCCCAATTGAGAGTCTTTTGAAACCTTAAAAAAAATCTAAATTTCAGAAATCCGTGGTTTCAGGCACAATACAACTCAGTTGTATACCGTTTTCCAAATAATATTTACATAGGACGTCCAAAGTTTTTAAGAATCTTCGTTTCAGCTATGCTGGACAGAGAAAATCAACAAGAGGTTCAAAATGGTGTAAAAACGGACTAAACAAATAACTGAAATTTTTTGTTCTTCCTCGGATGTATCAAGAATACACATCAAAGAATTGTTTTGATGTCAACGATCTGAAACACATATGCATTGAGGAATCAATTAAAATCACAAAACGGAGCCCTTATCGCAAAAAAACAAACAATTGTTGCATTTGTGGAATATCCTCATTGTGGTAAACTCAAAACTTGTAACTGTTCAAGCGTCAATTCCAAAGTCTGTAGAAAACCATAAAAAAATTTAGTTATCTCAACTCATTGCGATGTGGGCTGATTTAACGTTAAAAAAATTTCAAGCTTGAAGACTCTGCAATGTAGCAATGTATCGGAACCTAACTGCATGTCAATATCAGCAAAGGAAAAGACTAATTGCAAGTTTTTTTTCTGTTCTTTCGGTACAGAGCAAATCTAAATACTAGTCTAGTCTCACAGTTTTTTACCCAGACTAGCATTTTGACTTGAATGACGTGAGTAAGAGTTGCGTTCAGGCTGTTAAGTGTAAAAATTGAGATGATCATAGCTCTGAATCAGAACTTATCTGCAACTCACAATTAGGTAAAATCTGCATTTGGAGTTATACTGTGATGAGAGTGGATTCAGCATTATTTTCGTTATTTTTAATCATACAGAAAGACTTTTAATTAACGCAGTTTTGCCAAAATAGCGCATTTTAGTACATTATTATGTGCAAAATCTTTTTGCGCAAGAATTTTTTAAAGAAATCATTGCATTTCATCTTTAATTATATAGAAAGAATTTTAGGGATCTTTTCCGTGTGTGCACCTCCAGTACGTTATGCTCCCCCCGTTACAGAGCACGTGCCATTACATAGTAAATTAATTTGCAAAAATATGGCATGTGCGTCCGGGGGCGCAAAAAGTATGCGCCCACTAAGCTGGGGGGGGGCACAAAGGGTTTTGGTCTGGGAAAACACGATGTGCGTTGGACTTCGTCTGATCAGAGATTACTTCCGGATGGCATCTCACCCTGGGTACGTAGAGATCGAGGTCGCATTCAGTCGGTTTGCGTAACGGGTCGAATTTTTCTACTCAAAAATTTTTTTGTAAGAGGGCTTGCAGTGGGAGGATTTTCTTAAGCAAAATGCGGCTCAAAACTCTTATTTTTTTGAGCTGCAATTGGATGCTAAGGGGAGTAAAATATTGTAAGATTGAGGGGGTAATGGAGAAATTACAACCCGACTCTTACATAATTTTGCCCACCTTGACACTATTACATCATTTTACCCTCTTACGTAGACCAACACTATGAGGAACATTTAAAGAGCAGAAAGCAGCCAGCTGCATAATGCTAACCGTGTTAAAACGCCCTAGATGGAAACACTGTTTGCAGCTCATTGGGATTGTGGCTGGAACCGGGGATATTGAATTAACAATTTTTTAAATAAAAATTTAAATAGCCTTATTTTTGTCCTTTTTAAAAGATTTTGTTAGTTTTAGGTAATTTTTTTCAACAACTTTTAAATAATCAAAAATGCATTAGTGAACAAAAATGGAAAGAAGGTTTGAACAAACGAGTTTTCAGGAGCAACCAATACGTACACGCTTTGTCCTTTTGAAACCAGTCTTTTATCAATCCTCTCATATTTTTTCAGTCTACTTGTCACCACAGTATTACATCAGTCTTCAGTTCTGCAAATTCATGAGGTATTTTCTTTTTGCGCAAGAATTTCTTAAAGAAATCATTGCATTTCATCTTTAATTATATAGAAAGAATTTTAGGGATCTTTTCCGTGTGTGCACCTCCAGTACGTTATGCTCCCCCAGTTACAGAGCACGTGCCATTACATAGTAAATTAATTTGCAAAAATATGGCATGTGTGCGGTGTTCCGCCTTCAGTTAATTTTGAATGTGTAGTGTTGGTGGTGCTGCGGCCGGACGTCAGAGAAGCAAACTAATCAGCTTGCTTCACTGACGCCAGTGTTGGTGGTGTTTCAAAAAAGACCCTTGAGTTATAGTTACTTTGGCACGATATGCCTGGGCTACCCTTTGCCCACTGTTGTTCCTTTTCAACAGTTATAACTTTCTTGAGATTTGCTTCACAAGAAATTTCATAAGAAAGATTTCTTCTTTTGCTACCGTGAAAAAGTCATCCATTTCCTAACCATTGAATTATATCTATATAATCAACATTATGACTTGGTGTTCAAAGTTACAGTTTTTTAGCATGTGCCTCTCCTGGTACACTGGGCCCCCATTTTTGGGCACCAAAAATCAGAAAGTTTGTGGTCGATCTGTTGTTGTTGTTGAAGTCTGTTTGAAGTTGCTCTTTGTCGTCTCGTCGTGTTCTCTTTTGCTCTGTTGTGTCTTTTGTGTAGCTGAACTGTATTTCATACTTCATCTGCTGATGATTATGTTGAAATGTTGTATTGAGTTGTGTCCTCAATAAAACGCTGATCTTGAAGTTATGGACTCGTCCATATCTACAAGTATGTCTGTCCTGACTTTGATAATGTCTGCTGTTGATGAATGTGTTGACTGCTGTTCAAAAAACTGTTGCTTCTTCTGAAGTAATTCTTGCTGAAGTGTTTGTTGTTGTGAAATGTCTGCTGATGTCTTCCGTCGGTGTTGTCTGTAGATTGTTGCTGTGTACTGGTTGCCAACGTGCTGCTTGTAGTGTTATATGAAAGTGGTATGCTGGAAAGTTGAATTGCTTTTTGTGCTGATTGCCTTTAACTGTGTACATTTGTAGTTGTTTTAATCGACTTCTGTATTGGCTGATTGGTCAAATACTGAACATTTTCTGGATATGTTGTTGTTGCTGGTCTGCTCCTTAAAAGTTGAGAAAGTGATGCTCCCCGTGTTCCCTACCTACCTAAACCTACCACTACCTTGTACCTATTGCCTACGTTTACCTGTTTTTCCCAAATTAGAGTTTGTCGGAATACCAAATGTTTTGTAATATTTTTTACCGCTGATGTCTGGTTTTACCTAAGCTGTTTAGTGTCATATAACTATTCAACATACTTTTATCCTGTCGGTTCAACTCTCTGCTGTTTTGCAATAAGCTAATTAATTGTGCATTTGAATTCCAAAACCTACCTAATGTCTATCCAGAATTTGTCTTCCTGTTAAACCTACCTACCTAAATTTTCCCGTTTGAATGTATTTATCTAATGTACGATAAGCTTTGCTAATTTGCGTTGCCTTGTGAGTTACTTATTGAAATCCCTAATTGTACCTGAATAATACCTAATAGTCCCTTTGAATTGCTAACTCATTGAATTGAACTTTAAACTTTTCATCTTTCACTTTATTCTAATCCCAAAACTGATATCAAGTTTGCTTCAAATTGTGTTTTAATTATTGTTCCCCATTTAATATTGATAATATTTTTGTTGATTTGTCGCTGATCAAACTAAGTTTAATAGCTGGTTTAACAAAATCCCCTTTTGCTGTTTTAACCAGGCAAGACCTTACCACATTATCCCTACCTTTATTTACCTTCTGTACCCTACCTACCGGCCAAATACCCCTGGGTGTGTTGTTTTCTAGTATGTATACCATGTCCCCTACTTCTATCCTGTCTACTGTTGAATGCCATTTTCGACGTTGTCTGAGTGTTGGCAGATATTCCTTTAAAAGACGTGTCCAAAACTCGTTCATAATACTGTTGACGTTGTTCCATAGTTTTCCTGTTCCTCTGTCGTTGCTGCTAATTGTAGTATCTGAAGGCAGCCCTGTTGTCATTCCTGTCAAAAAATGTCCTGGTGTCAGGCTTTCCACATCGCGTATGTCACTGCTGACTGATGTTAGAGGTGTGCTGTTGAGTAGAGCTTCGACTTGTCAAATAAGGGTTGAGAAAATGTCTTCCTGGAGTTTCCTAGATCAGGCGATATTGAAGAAGAGTCGTTTGCTCATCCCAATGAGGCGTTCCCATGTTCCACCAAAATGTGGAGCTCCTGGTGGATTAAATTTCCATGCAATCTTTTTTGATTCCGCATATTTCTGTATCTCTGTAGTTTTGAAGCTGCTTTCTTCGAAGTTCTTTGCTGTACTGGTGAAATATAAAGCGTTGTCGCTGTGAATTCTTTCCGGTAGTCCTCGTCGGCTGAAGAATTGTTGGAATGCCATTATGCATGATTCTTTTTGCAAGTTCCTGGTGACTTCGATATGAATGGCTCGTATCGTCAGACAGGAGAATAAGCAACAGTATACTTTCATGGCTATGTTGACCTGGCTGTAGATTTCGAATGGACCAAAAAAGTCTACTCTGGTCTCCTTGAAGGCTACAGGTCTGACTGAGAATCGGTAACTCGGAAGATCTGACATCTGAGACTGGCTGTTGAGTTGTCTTTGTCGTCTGCATCCGTAGCATCTATTTGAGATCTTCTTCATTACTGTTTTGCATTGAAGAACCCAGTAATTCAACTGAATGCTGTGTGTCTGCTGTTCGACTCCCACATGACCATTGATGTTGTGTTGCAGTTCCAGAAAAAGACGAATAATCCTGTTCCTACCGTCTAAGGTTATTGGCTTCTTTGTTGCTGTTGAAACTGGTGCGTTGGCTAGTCTGCTATTTGATCGAAGGATACCATCTTCGTCTATTGAAGGTGTCAACTGAATCAATCTACTCCGGTTTTGAATTGGCTTGTTGTGTGCTAGTTGATTTATGTCCTCGTCGAATGATTGTCGCTGAGATAGACGGAAAAGAAAGTTCTCTGCATCTATGATCTGCTGGTCCCGTGTTCTCGTTTTGTTTCGGAGGTTTTTCATTTTGATGATGACGGCTCTTAGTTTCAACCACTGGCTAAACCTGTTGGCATCAATTAGGTCTTTGTCAATTGGCTGTCGTCGTGCTCCCTGAGGCTTCTGTTCTGCGCTGTTTAAGAAAACAGTTTCGTGTTGTTGTTCGTCTGTTGTGGTGTTGTCGCTAGAAGATAGAAGAAACTGTGGTCCCTGTAACCAAAGAGATTTTTCTGTCATTTCTGTTGCTGTTACTCCCCTCGTTCCTTGATCTGCTGGGTTGTCCTTGGTGTTGACGTAGTTCCACTGATTGGTGTTTGTGAGATCCCTTATTTCGGCAATTCGGTTTGCGATGTACATCTTGTGTTTCAATTTGAAGTTCTTTATCCAACTGAGAACGGTCGTGCTGTCACTCCACAGAAAGATTTTGTAAAACTTGAAATCCATTTCATCCTCAATTGTTTTCTTCAATCTTGCCGCGTAAAGTGCTGCTTGCAGTTCTAGTCTGGGAATTGTTGTTTGACGTAAGGGTGCCACTCTTGTTTTTCCCATGAGAAAACGAGTTGTGGTTTCTTGGTTCCTGGTTGTCTTGATGTATGCTACTGCCGCTGTTGCTTCCAAGGATGCGTCGCAGAATACATGAAGTTCCATTGTGTCCCCAAGTGCTGTACCACCTACCAACCTGTTTACCCCTACCGTACCTATCTGTTCCGTTTCGTGTACCCAATCTTTGATGGCCTTTCCATTGTCTCCACCGATAGCTTTGTCCCATTCGCGTCCATGTTTCCACAGCTCTTGCAGTAGAATCTTGGCTCGGATGAGGAATGACGATATGGTTCCCAAAGGATCGTAGAAACTTGACACGACAGAGCGAAACTTGCGTTGGGTCCAAGTTTTACTGTCCAGGTTCCTTCTGTTTTTCGCTTTGAACATTATTTTGTCTTCGTCTAAGCTCCAGTAAACTCCAAGTACTCTTTGATGAAAACCTTTACTGAAGAGCTCCTCCACTGGTTTGCATAGATCATCTTGCATCTGTTCACAAAACTCACGGCTGTTGCTGCACCATTTTGTCATCCTTGGCTGTAGTGAATGCTGTGATGGTGTCGCTGAAAGATGCAACCATGTCATCCATGTAGAATGTCCGCTGAATTATCTCCAGAGAATTTGGGTGATCTTCGATGTCGTCTTTGGCTGTCTGTTGCAAAACAAGATTTGCGCAAGCTGGTGAGTCCCTGGCTCCAAAGATGTGTCGTTGGTATTCGTACACCTCTAATTCTTGGCTATTTGGTTGTTTCCACATGAATCGCAGATAACGTCGGTCTTTTTTTCGTACTCCGATTTGCATAAACATCGCTTCGATGTCTCCCTGGATGGCGATGGCTCCCTGTCGGAATCGTAGCAAAATTCCAAGCATTTTCCCGAGGAGGTCAGGTCCAGCTAAGAGTTTGTCATTGAAGCTTGTTCCGCTTTGTGGTGCTTTGGCATTGCAGATTCTTCGTATTTTGTCGGGTTTGTTTGGGCTGACAAGACCATAGTGTGGAATGTACCATCCTGTATCTTTCTGTCTATGGAAATGTACTTTTGCAATGTAGCCTTTTTCCAGGTCTGCTTGAATGCCCTCATTGTATTTTTTGTACTGTTCAGGTCTCTCTGTAGTCTGTTGACAAGATGATTCAGATGTGTCAAGGCTTGTGATCGGTTGTCTGGTAAACTGCTGTCGTTTTTCCAGAGAAGTCCCGTTTCATAACGTCCATCTGCTTGTTTCACGCATGTTGTGTTGAGTATCTTGGTGGCCAACAAAACTTCGGGATCATTTGACTTGGTTTTGGATTCCAATGGAATTGTTTCTGCTTTCCACCAATGAGAAAATTCTTGGTTGAGGTCATTGTCTTGTTCGAGGCAATTGCTGCAAAACAAAGCAGTATGATGCATTGAATGTTGTGTTTTGCTGTCATCCAATACTGTATGGGGTCCAGAAATAGTCCAACCAAGTTTGAAAAGACTTGCGCTTGGTGCTGTCGATGGTCCTTCTTCCACTCTGACTGGTGAGATAAGGTTAATGTTGTCCTGTCCAATCAATACTGTGACTTCGAGATTATCCAGAGTTGGCATATTGACATGTCTAAGGTGGTCATACTTTCTGGCAATGTCTCCCGGGTGCTCCCTCAGCTTTGGCAAATTGATGTTTTCCACAGCGTATATCTGTTTGAGGTTGTAGCGTTCCTCGTCTTCCAAATGCGAAATTTCTGTTGACGTTGTGTAACACGATTTTGTGTCTGTTCCGTTGGCTCCCTTCAAGACAAGTTGTTGACGTGTTTCTTTCTGAAGGCGTAGTTCGTCGGCTGTCTTCGAGAGAAGTATTGTCAAGCTGCTTCCTGGGTCGATGAAGGCGTATGTTCGAACTTTGTTCTCTTTGTTGTGTAAAATAACTGGCATGACATAGAGAAGATTCGTTGTTTTTGTTGCTGTGGTCGTGTCCTTTGTTGTGGCTGTATCTTTGTTGTTGATGACTGCAAATGAGTTACCATTTCCTCTTGAGTTGCTCAATTGAGAGTTTGTTTGAACAATTGATGTCATTGTTCGTCCGTATCTAATGTTGACACCGTGTAACATAGTGTTGTGTCGCTGTCCGCATCCTTGCTCCCTGCAATTAGAGGTTGAGGGACAGTTGTTGGCTCGATGATTTGCTCCCAAACAGTTTCTGCAAAGGTTCAACTGATAAACCGTTTGTAGTCTTTCGTCTGCTGTCTTTGCTTTAAACGTTGGGCAATGGAATAACTGATGATTACCGTCGTTGAAGACACAAGGCAGAGGCTGGTTGTTGCTGTTGCTTCCTCTTGTTGCTTGAAACATTTGTGTTGTGCTCCGCTGGTTATGCTGGTTCTTGTTGTTGTTGTTGCTAAAGTTGTTTATGTTCTGTGTTGGTTGTTGTTGCTGCTGTTCTTCCCTGTTTGGATGAGTTGGTTGTTGATGAAATTGTCGGTTTCCATTTAAGTTGAAAATTCGTTGATGTGTATCACTGTTTGTGCTGAGACTAGTGTTGCTTCGTCCTTGATGCGTTGAAAGTTCATGTGCTTCTGCTATTTCTTTAATCGATTGGTTGAAGTCTGCAAGTGTCGGCTGCTGAATTCTTCGTCGTAAAACAAACTGATTCCATTTGAATTCTTCGCTGTAAGGTAGTTTGTCGGTTGCATGCTTCAAGATTGTCGTGCTGTTGAGATCGGCTTCGAAGTTGAGTTCTTGTAGTGTCCTTGTCATGGTGTTAATGAATGTGGAAAAAGTTACAATTGTCCAAGGAAGAGATGTCGTTGGTGGCCTGTAGTTGATGAGTTTCTCCAACAAGTTGCTGACGATGACGTTTGGGTTCCCAAACCGCTGTTTCAACTCGTTTATTATATCTTTGTACAGGTGTCCGTTGCACGCAAATCCCTCAATTGCTGTTTTGGCTTTTCCAATTACAAGTCCCTGTAGATAGGCGATCTTCTGTCCATCACTGAGCTGAGTGTCTCCAATCATGAAACTGAAACGGCTGTACCAATCTGCCCATTTGCTCGGGTCACCGTTGAACTTCTGAAGATCCATCTTTGGAAGAGCTTCCACATAAGGCGTATAGAATGGAACTGGTTGTGATAACGTCGTTGACAATTGTTGTGGTTGTTCTGTTGGCTGATTGAATGTTTGTGTGTCCCCCATTCCAGTAACTCTGTTCTGCTGGTCGTTTAGGCTGCTTGAGTAAGCTAGTCTATCATACCAAAAGCTGTTGAGGTTGTCACGTTGAGCGGAATTGCTAGTTTCTGGTTGTTCGTTGTGTAAACTTCTGTTAACGGATGTTTGCTGTTGTCCAATTGCTCTAGTGTTGATGTTGTTGTTGGTTGCTGAGTTATCCGCTGTCGAGTCGGCTGTAACTGTTGTCTCGTTGTTGTCTTGTGCGTTGTAGTTTGTTGTGGTGTTTTCTTGCGAAAGGTGATTCTGAATTTTAATTTTCATGTCGTCGATGTTGTTCCACGTGTCAGTGATTTTTCCGATGTACTCTTCGTGCTGATCTTCGTCAAGCTGTGAAATCAACTCGTAACTGGTTTCCTCGAACTCCGAAAATGTTTCCGCCGCCTTTTCATGAACATTCTTTGCTGCGTTTATGTTCCCACTGTCAATCAATTCGCTCATGGTTTGCAGGTTCTTCGCAATTTTCTCCCCCATCACCCTGATTTTTGCTTTTAAAACGGGTGGTTGCATGGTTCTGTTCGGCATTGCTGTCAGGAGGTTTGTATTCTGCTTTGTGTATTGTGTTGTTGAAATGTTGACTGTGTTGGGGGGTCTTTATTGTCCGGTGGGGGGATGGGTCTTGGTCTTTGGGGATGATTCGTGGTCTTTGCCTTTGCCTTTGCCCTTGCCTTTGCCTTGAGGTTGCGCGTTCGAGCTTGGTTAGGGGGGGTCACCAGAAAAAAACTGTGCGGTGTTCCGCCTTCAGTTAATTTTGAATGTGTAGTGTTGGTGGTGCTGCGGCCGGACGTTAGAGAAGCCAACTAATCAGCTTGCTTCACTGACGCCAGTGTTGGTGGTGTTTCAAAAAAGACCCTTGAGTTATAGTTACTTTGGCACGATATGCCTGGGCTACCCTTTGCCCACTGTTGTTCCTTTTCAACAGTTATAACTTTCTTGAGATTTGCTTCACAAATCTTCTTTTGCTACCGTGAAAAAGTCATCCATTTCCTAACCATTGAATTATATCTATATAATCAACATTATGACTTGGTGTTCAAAGTTACAGTTTTTTAGCACGTGCCTCTCCTGGTACAGCATGTGCGTCCGGGGGTGCAAAAAGTATGCGCCCACTAAGCTGGGGGGGGGGGGGCACAAAGGGAAAAGATCCACTTTTAATTAACGCAATTTATGCCAAATTGTAGCGCATTTTAGTACAATATTATGTGCAAAATCTTTTGCACCTGATATTTTGGAAAAATCGTTGCATTTCAACGCGTTTTTTTTTACAAATTTGCTAAATCCAATCCAACACGCTGAAAAAATGGAACGGGACGGTTTCGTATCGCCAAATCAGGTCAAATAAAGTTGTTTTTATCTCCTTGATACCATAGTTTATGCTCAGCTTTTTTCAAAAGTTGAGTCGGTAGTCCAAAACATTAGTCGGTAGTCGAAAACATTAAAATTGACCGGCACAGACAATCAGAAAATGGGATTAGACGAAAAATCAAACCAATATAGAAGATAAATGAGAGACTTCAGAAGGATTGAAAAAGATGAGGTTGATAAAAGTATTTTAAGTCTTAATATCATCAAATCAATTTAGAAACGATTACTCGCAATGCACTTCAAAACAGCCGCCCCACGTTCTGATGTAAGTAAAAAGCTAGAAATTTCAGTCCATTACGTTGTCATATGAAGTCAGAAAATTTTGTCGGACTTTTAATTTAACGACCTGGAATGACACCCTAGGATTTTTTTGTCGAAAATTATTTCACGACATCAACTTGCGTACCCTGTTTGAAACGAACGAAAATAAATCCAATTAGAATTCCTTCAGCTATTCAGTTGTTGTTCACCAGTTACGTCATAATTCATACGTTTTTCAAACAGAGCTGCTGAAAAAATTGCCAACCACCCAAATGATTGGATTAACGTTTATTTTAAATAACGGCGGTTTTCTTGAAGGCTTGATCGTTCCAACGGAAGTGGTGAAACTGTGCCAAAAGCTATTATCGAGAATTCTCAGCTGCTCTCCGTCAAATCTTCTACTTTAAATATATATTCTTTTATCCATGGTGTGGTTCTTGGCAATGATTATTTCATCTGATAAAAACCAGATTTTTAATTTTATATACTTTTAGAGAGAACTAAAAGTATACAAAACCAACTTAATAAACCAGATTTTTAAATTTATGTACTTTAAGGGAGAGCTGAAATTTTTTGGATGGTTTCTGCCCCATTCCCCTGTGTTTTATGCCCCACATTACAATTTATGCAGCAGAATGGTCAAAACTTTCTTCATTATTCAAGTTTTACTAAACTGGGATTATTATTATTATTATTATTATTATTATTATTATTATTATTATTAAGATTATTATTAATATTATTATTATTATTATTACTATTATTATTATTATTATTATTATTATTATTATTATTATTATTATTATTATAATTATTGTTGTTGTTATTATTTTTATCATTATTATTATTATTATTATTATTATTATTATTATTATTATTATTATTTTCATTATTTTTTTCTTATTGCTATCATCAGCATTGTTATTAATAAGGTTATCACTATTATTATTATTATTATTAATATTATTATTAATATTATCATTATTACCGTTGTAATTACTATTATTATTGTTGTTCTTTTTATAGTTACCACTATTGTTTTTTTTTCTAAATTTTAAGATTATTATATGTGTTATTTATATTGCTCCAATTTATCAAAATGGTAGAAAAAATACCTAAAGCTGGTTTTTTCTTCAGTCAATTGTTTACAATTTT
>NC_134469.1:9418481-9423481 GCF_964194025.1 Convolutriloba macropyga
GTCTATTCAACTGCTGTTTATGAACCTAAAACACTGTATGCATTTTTCTTAGAATTCCAATCGGAACACGAGACCAAGTTACCGGATGCGTGCAGGGCAGCTCTCAGTTCCACTAAGCGTTTAACATAATAACATAAGGATTTACAAATATAGTAACAGTAAAAGTCTACAACGAGTTTAAAATGGTACGTTTAAATTCTTCGTTCCAAGTGGGCCAATGGCTCACCACAATTGTCAATAAAATTTTTTTTATCAATATTACTATCATTATTATATTATTATTATCAGTATTATTATTAATATTATTATTATTATTATTTTTATTATTATCATTATTATTATTATTATTATTATTATTATTATTATTATTATTATTATTAATATTATTATTATTATCATTATTAGTATTTTTATTATTATTACTTTTATTATTATTATTATTATTATTATTGTTTTTATTATTATTAATTTATTATTATTATTATTATTATTATTATTATTATTATTATTATTGTTATCATTAATATTATTTTGGTAAGCTGTTGGCTCATGAGCAACTAAGAATCCAAATGCACTATTATATACTCTTCTTAAGCTGATAGCGTTGCTATATATCTAAGGATTGTAAATATGTATTACGCGCACAGCGCCTTCGTTGTTAACTGGTTGAACCACTATGTTACTGCTTGTTCCGAGCGGAACTCTGGTCAAAAGCGCACATGGTGTCTTATGTTCTGACGTTCCCCAGTAGGAATCCCATTCTTCTAGGACAGTGGTATAGATCTCTTAATCAGATGGCCCGCATGGGGATCCACCTTAAGCTCTCCAACATGGAGAAAAAGTCTGTAAACGTGGACTCCCTACTCCGCCAAAAACTGGAGGCAGAAGACTTGTTTTGTCCTGCAAAACTCGCCTACAAGCCCCCGCAGAAAATAAAACACAAGCACAACATAGAGACAGGGACCAGAGGAACAACAAAGAAAAGTCGATTGGGAAAATGAGTGCAAAAGCAGAGAATTCAAAAGACCAATCGTTGACGGAATCCCTTGGGACGAAGCCGAAACACAGGTTAAAAGCCTCATTTGTCTAAGCCTAGGAGCTGAGGGACGACGCATTTACCAACAGCGTTTCCCCCACTCGATCATTGACAATATAACAACTTTCGAACTCGCCCGCGAACTATCCTTTTCATTTACACGTCCTAGCTCGCAAATCCTGCTCGCAAACAACAACCATAAAGATAAATCCAACTCTGCAAGCCCTACAGGAGATGTGGAGTACAATTTAGACCGGAAATATTATTCGTCTGCCCCACCCAAAAGTACAGGGCAACCTCTGCAATAAGATGGGCCATTATAGTAAAGCCTGCCGATTGGCCAAAATGCTTTGGAAAAGCCGAAGATACAATCACTGCAAAGTATACCCCAAGAACATCACAAGAAGCCCAAAGAGTCCGAAATAGCCGAGAGGCACCTATAGCATTCCCATCCTCCAGACTTGAACACGACACCCAAACGCAATTATCCCACAACCCAATCGACCTCGAAAGTAGGTATTACATCCAAGAAATCTTCGACAATTGGAGCACAGTCAATTTCTTGAATCCTAAGAACTTCATCAACAACAGCCCCTCAAAGTATTTCCCGCAACCAAAGAACGAAACCTGGATCCATACATCCAGCAACAATATCATAATAGATTGGATAGCCAACACTGGAAGCCCGAGGAGTTTCGTAAACTTTGAACAAGCAGATTTTGTTCGCCAGAAGTGCAAAGACTCCAAATTAATATAACCGGACAAGAACTCCACAAAATAAAGAAGTTTTAAGATTGTGGAAGTCCCAGTCATGAGCAACTACAAATCGACCTCAAATCAAGGAACTGGGAAGCAAGAAACAATGAGACTCTGATAGTCGAAGCCCACTCAGTCAAACTACTTGTAAGAGATATCCTGGCCAAGTCAAGGATTATCCTATCCCAACGACAAATTAGGCATACAAATCACATTTAACTGGACATACCATTCCAAGTGCAAATAGTGACAATTTCCCCCACTTAAGCTCAAGAATAGACAGATGAAAAAACCACATAGCACAATCCACAATCAAATCGGAAAAAAAACCCATCCCAACACAAAAGACACCAAGTTCCCTTACGTTTAACCGAAAAATTTGGCAAAGAAACAAAACACCTCCTAGATACAAAACAAATCATTAAATTAAACAGATGCTCACACAACGTCTTCATAGGTCCAGTTGTTATAACAGTAAAATATGACAAATCATTCGACTCGAAGTTACTAACATTGCCCTCGACTCAAAATTACTAAACAACTCCATAGAGAAAAACAAATATCAAATGCAATCGATTGACAACCTGATGGACTCAGTGGCCAAATACATTTCAAATAGAAATTTTCAAAGGGACTTTCTTTTTCAGGAAAAAAGATCTTTAAAATTTGTATAGCCAAATCCCTTACACCCTGATATCAAAAAACCTTGTAACTTTAACGTCCTTGGAGGAAAATTAACAGGAAGCTACCAATTTATCAACGGGTTTCATGGCCTTTTGGACATGGCGGCAACTTTCTAAAAAACTCTGGATAGAACACTAGAGAAACTTCACAATAAATTACTCATAATAACGAAAGGCTCGCTAAAAATCACGAATCAGATATTGACCATGTCCCTGAAAGCCTCGACTCAGAAAACTTAACCAAAAAATCGAAAAATACGAATTGGCCAGAGGCACAATTAATTGGCTCGTTTACAACATAACCCGAACGGGCATTTCCCCAACAAAAAAAGAAAACGGATTCATTTCTAATTCTAAGAAAAAAATCAAGCAATTACGTTCCCTAATGGAATCAATACACCAATTAATAAATTTCATTCCGAACATCGCAAGCCTTCTAGACCCAATTTGACCACTAATGAAAAAGGAAAACATAAATAACAACAAAATACAATAGAGCGAAACACACTTGAAAACCATAGAAGAACTAAAGCTCCAAACCTCTAACATCACAGATGAAAAACATTTTGGCAAACAAAAAAACACACGTCTAAAATGTGACGGGTCATAAAGGCCTAGAGGGGTCCTAGAGCACCAATACTCCAAGGGATGATTCCCTATAGGTTATGCGAGCAGGTTCCTTAATATTTCACAACAAAAATACAATACAAATGAGCTAGAGCTGTTAGCCATAGTCTGACCAACGAGCCTTTTCAAATTTTACCTAATAGGCCCTATATTTGACCTAAAAAAAGATCATTCAGCACTCAATTCAGAACTGAATGGAATCCAAAAGGGGAAACAAATCACGCCAAAAAAGATTCACTAGATGGGTGGATAGAGTACTCCCATTCACTTTTTCAATAAATCAAATACCAGGCAAACACACCGTTCGACAACTTGAGAAGAAATCCCCATTTAGAAACCTCACCCAGCAGCAAAAAAGATTAAATTTTCGTAGTGAATAGAATCAAAGAATTTAATTTCACTCGATGAAAGAACGATGAAAGGAAGCTCACATTTTCATCCCATCAAAACGCTCCATTCGGAGTCATGCGGCAAACTAAGGAAGCAACGCTATCTCACATCAAAACAAACGCATTTTTCCAAAATCCCAATTCAATACAATTGCACACAAATTTTCTTTTCTTATCACTAACATCACAATATTTAAATACAAAATTAACTTATTAACGCGCAATAACCCCAACCTAACACATTCGACCTACCAATTATAAAACGCTAACGAGCCCTTAACACCCGCAAAACCATGAATTCTTCCGATATTAACTCTCTGAACCCAGTTTCTCTCCCGAACTTGAGAGGAATCCAAACGGACGAACTTCCCCCTAATACGGTCTAGGCTCAGGCCGTACTTCCATCGATATTACATTACATCCCCCAATTTTCGAATTTTGAAAATTAACCCCCGGATTATAGACTAAACATTCTACTCTTATTCGGTGGAGATTTCCTGGCGGAGGCCACCCTCAAGGATAAAAGCTTTCAATCCATAATCAAATTCGTTAAAAACCGAGACTGGGACATTTTGAAACTACGTAACAAATATTATCACATTTTACGCAATGATCTTTCCGTCGGCCCGTCAGGATGCCATATTTACGATGGCAAGCTCGTTATCCCTTACCAACTCTAAATTTTAGTCAAAACTGCAGTAAACCAAACCCATATGGGACAAGTTGGCATGATCAGTTGGTCTGTTTTGGTTTCTCCATATCCACAGAACCATAGGCCTCACAGCTAAAAATTGCAGGCAATGTCTGGATCAATGTAGGAATCTAAAAGCCATAATCCCAAAGCGTAAAATAGCGTTTCTTCCCAAAAAAAACGAACCTAACGAAGAATAACAATTAGATTTCGCGGGTCCAACAAATGATACATCAAAACCAATCATTGATCATTATGAACTCGTTTCAATCGATAGATACTCCAGATACCCAGCCGGATCCAGTGGCATCCCTCGTAGCATTCGTTGCGACCAAGGCCAAGCTTTCAAATCCCAGGCATTTAAAATCTACAGCAAAAAAATATTAAACTCAAATAACCCCCACCAATGACCACAGAGGAGCAAGAATGGTCGGGACTAATCAAAACTCTAAAAAGGTGACTAATCCAAACTCCAAAAAGGTGGATCGCTAAAAACTGTACTTTCAAATCACACTTGGGACGACGAATTGTAACAATCTTTCTTAATAAAAAAATCAATTAATTCTACAAAGATAAACGATTCTCCAAAACTCAGCCATAACCCCTGTGTTGGCATGGGACACTCTGAGACGAATCTTGACATCCGATAACAGCCCCACACATCCGCACCAACTGATACATCTGGAAACTCGGGAACCGCAGACGAATCCGATTCAGACAATGCATCACGCAAATCGACTTAGCGATGGAACTCACCAAGGAAATCTCACACTATATTGATCAGCCGACCTGCCACAGACTTCGGACAAATTCTTGTG
>NC_134469.1:9425981-9433481 GCF_964194025.1 Convolutriloba macropyga
TGTTATTATTATTGTTATTATTATTATTATTATTATTATTATTATTATTATTATTATTATTATTATTATTATTATAATTATTATTATCATTATTACTATTATTGCTATTATTAGTATTTCTATTATTAT
Source organism: Convolutriloba macropyga (assembly GCF_964194025.1). Lineage (NCBI taxonomy): Eukaryota > Metazoa > Xenacoelomorpha > Acoela > Convolutidae > Convolutriloba > Convolutriloba macropyga. The sequence continues at coordinate 9,426,111 of NC_134469.1, forward strand.
TATTGTTGTGTGCACAAAAGCTCTTTGTGCAGATTAATGTAATACTAGGCTTATGGCTGTAAAAGGCTAGCGCGATAAGAATTAATTCTTTCTTCACTTTGCTTTAAGATCTCTCTTGACACCATGTGCGCTTCTCACTTGCGCTCCGTTTGGAGCGTACGAATAATGACTGGTACAACCAGTAAATGAACTAACAAAGCGTGCAACATATTTACAACTACGAACAGTATAATATAGTAACATAAGGAGTCTTTATACGAGTTTTTATTAATACTTGTAGGTCTTGGTTACAGTGTGAGTAGGTGGCTCACCACATTCCCCTCCTCTTGGAGAAGCTAGGACTGCAGTCCTTTATTGGTGTTCTCGTTAGTATCATTGGTTGTTGCGTTTTGGGTGTTTGTGTCCCGTTCGGGATCTAGTGCGTCAGGGGTCCAGTCCATGGGCTCGGAGTGCTGTGCGTTTCGAGTGGGGGCAGAGTTGACGGAGGCGGTGTGGAATGAGTCTTGTGAGTCTGAGGATAATATGACTATGTCCTGTCCGAATGTAGTGCAGTTAGGGTTAATGCTTAATGCGGCTTGTGGGGGACTGTCCTCGGAGGTATCGAGAAGGTCGATGATGGTAGTGTTCTTGCGTCTCAGATCTTGTGTGGAGCCGTCCGTTGATGGGGATAATGAAATGTTGGCTATGGCTTTCTCTACGTTCAGCTTTTTGACTGTGGCTTCTGCCTTGGACTTTCGAATGTTTCGCATTGGAGGTGATTTTGCGATTGTTGACACGGTGCTCCGTTTGGGGGTGAGCATGAAGTCGGCGGCAGATGACGACGTGGCAATTATGAACGGTTTTGTGTGCCCACGGGGATCGTTCCTTGAACACGCGTGTCGTGGGTTTTTTGCTGAGTTCGTTGAAGTTGACTGGGTTCTGGCTCAGTCGGAAGGCGTAACTTTGTTTCAGGGCTGCGAGTTTAGCTTTTGTAAGTTTTGTGTTGGCCATTCTCCTGGCTGCTGATACAGTTGCCTTTTTTCGTATACATGTTCGTTTACCCTTTTGTGTTTTCCCTAGGGATTTCTTGTTCAGCTTTTTCTTTCCTCCTGTTGTGTTTGTGAGGATCGGGGATACATTAAACGACGAGCTTGGCGTTGAATTCGTTGGATGTTCATCGTCGATGTGTGTCGACATCTCTTGTTGTTGAGTCTTTGCTGGGGGTCTCGTTTCTTCATCTGTGGCCTTTCGCTTGCGGGATTGTTGAATGTTGGGTTGTCCAGGTTGCCTTGAGTTCTTTGAGTTTTCGCCCATTTGGGATGTCTTTGTCAGCTGTGCTTTTTCCGCTAAACAGAATTTTTCTATTTTACGTTTGTTCCGGTTATATTCTCCAATTGTTTTGCAAGCTACGAAATTTATTAGACGGAGTCTTGGTTCTTGTGGTACAGGGCGTGTTTCTGATGATATGGCTATGTCATTGTTATGTATCACGGTGTTTTTGCGATTATGAGTGTCTATGGTTATGGTGTGAGGGGAGTAATCAACTATTGTGCCATCTGGTATTATGGACCAGAGGGGTTGTAGTGTACCTCGTGGTTCTGGGTTTTTTCTTCTTATAGTTTTTCGTGCTAGGTTGCGACGTGTTTGCTCAATAATTGTGGTCTTATCTCCTATTTGGAATTTAAATTTAGACGGAATTATTGTACCCTTTTGGGAAGGCAACAGTGGTGCATTGTCCGATTCCGAAGTGTCCGACGCCTGGGAATCTTCCGATTGGGATTCCTGATGGGTCTGTTTGTCCTGTCGGTACTGGATGTCCAGGTTAATTTCCGAGTTGGTGTCCCTGTCCCAGATCGCGGCCGGCGTCAGGCTTGGGTTCTGGAGTAGTCGTTTGTCTAAGTAAAATGATTTTAATTGTTGTATGATAGGTTTTTTGTGTTGGGTGTTGTAAGGATGTTAGATAGTTCCGTGTTTTTTGGTCTGCCAAAATGTGCCTGGAAAGGGGGAATTTTAGTGATTCTATTTGGTATTAGTCTAATGGATTCAATTATTTCTGTTATTTTTTCTGCTATGGTTGTGTTGTCCCATATGGGGTCAATGTTCATAGTTGCCAATCTTCGTTTTAATGTTTGTATCAAGCGTTCTACCATTCCAGAAGCTCGGTGATCGTGTGTGGGGGAGAATATTAGTTTTATGTTTTTTTCTTTACAGTATATTTCGAATGCTCTCGATTTGAACGCTTGCGCTTGATCGCAGCGGACACTGCGTGGGATTCCATGGAACTTACAGTATTGGTTTAGAAATTCTATTGCCGTTTGTGTGTCACAATTTGTGTGAACTATTGCGGATGGGTAACGTGAAAATCGGTCTACCGCGGCAAGTATATAGTGTTCGTTATTATTGTTTTTTGTGTCTACAATGGGTCCAGCGAAGTCTAATTGTAGTTCTTCATTGGGTTCACTTAACTTAGGTAGTGTTCCTAATTCTGATTTACTGATTATTGGTTTTAGGTTCTTACCTTGGTCTAAGCATTGCTTGCAATTTTCTGCCCTGAGGGCAATTGTTCTGTGTATCTGGGGAAACCAGATCAAATTCGCCAATCTGATCATTCCCACTCGGCCCGGGTGGGTTCTGTGTATTGCGCTGATGACCAGATTTTGGAGTTGGTGGGGAATAACTAGCTTGCCGTCGTATAACAGGCATCCCGATCGGGCTACGGCTAGGTCGTTTTGTAAGTTGTAATAATATCTGGAAACTAGCTTTAGTTGTTCCCAATTGTGGTTTTTTACCAATCGAATAATATTTTGTAAGTTTTTATCTTTGAGGGTAGCCTCCGCTAGGAATTCCTCGCCGAATACACGGGATAGGTTAAGACGATAATTTGGGGCGGTTTCATTCCCAAACTCGAATAAAGGGGCATGTTTGTTTTCGTCTATTGGCTCTCGGCCTTGTCCTAGGTTCGAGGTTGGGGGTGTTTTGTCCGTTTGGGTTGCCACTGAGATTGGAGTGTTTTGGTTGGGGGGGGGGGGGTAATTGAGGTTGTTGTGAGACATTGTATTTGTTTTTGGTCTTCTGGCTCGTTTTATGATTTGTCTGTCGAATGTATTCATATTCGGTCTATTTCTTGTAACAACGTTTATTTTAGGGTTGGATTGTAAGTAGTAATTGTTGGGATTAAAGAGTAAGGTTGTTTTCTGTTTGTCTGGAAAGTTAGAATAGTTTGGGTTGGAGTAATTTTTGGTGTTTTTGAGATTCGAAATGTTTTTGCGTGGGGAATTTTGGAATTTTGAATTAGAATGTGAATTTGAATTAACTAGCGAGAAAGAGTGACTGTTTATGGCAAGAGAAATGGCAAAAAGCGTTCGCTTTATTTTGTTCGCACTGAGCGTTGTTAATTGCGTCATGTGATTTGATTGGTCCAAATGGAGTGATCTGATTGGTCGAAATGTTGTGTTTACGTTCTTCATTTAAGAGTGTGAAAGTAAATTCTCTAATTCTATTTATTACGAATAGTTCATCGTCTGGGCTTATTGGGGGAGGTTTTTGGTGTGGGTTTCTGCTTAGGTAATCAGTGAAGCCCATATCTTTCCCCGGTATATGTTGAATTGAAAAAGTATATGGGAGTAGTTTGTCTACCCAGCGAATCAGTCGGCTTTGTCGTGATTTATTCGCCCGGTTGGGTTTGAGTGCCGACAGTAGAGCTGTGTGATCTGTTATTAGTTCAAATTTTGATCCTAGTAGGTAATATTTGAAATGGTTCGTTGCCCAAACTACTGATAGTAGTTCTAGTTCGTTGGTGCTGTATTTCATTTCTGCCTCATTTAGGAATCGGCTGGCGTAAGCTATGGGGAACCAGCCTTCTGGGTATTGTTGTTCTAATACCGCTCCGAGTCCCGTGTGACTCGCGTCACATTTAAGACGTGTTTTACGTTGTTTATCGAAGTGTTTTTTTTCTGTAATTTTAGATATTTCTGCCTTTATTTTGTTTAAGGCTGTTGTATGCATTTCTTCCCAACGTATCTTGTTGTTTGTTATGTTTTCTTTTTTTAGCAGGGGTCTTATGGGGTTGAGTAGATTGGCTAGGTTAGGTATGAATTTTATGAGTTGGTGTATTGAGCCCATAAGGGAGCGAAGTTGTTTTAGTGTGTTAGGGGGTTTTAAGTTCATTATGGAATCTGTCTTTTTTACTGTAGGGGAAATTCCCGACTGGGTTATTTTGTAGCCTAACCAGGTTATTGAGGATTTGGCAAATTCGCATTTTTCTAATTTGATGGCTAGGTTTTCCTTGTCAAGTCTTGATAAGACTTTGTATATGTCGAGTTCATGGTCGAGGGTGGAGCCTTTTGTTATGATTAGTATGTCGTCTAGAAAGTTGAATTTGTTGTCGATGTTTTCGAGCGTTTTGTCCAGGGTTTTTTGGAATGTGGCAGGCATATCGCTTAGGCCGTAGAATCCGTTTATGAACTGATATGTGCCAGTTGATTTGCCCCCGAAGATGTTGAAGTTGCAATGATTTCTAATTTCGGGGTGTAGTGGGATTTGGCTGTATGCATATTTTAGATCAACTTTCGAGAATAGGAAATTGCCTTGTTTATTCTGATTGTCTGAGATGTATTTAGCGACTGAGTCCATTAGATTGTCGATGGATTGCATTTGATATTTATTTTTGTCAATTGCATCATTCAGTAGTTTTGAGTCTAGTGCCAGTTTGATCGATTGGTCATGTTTCACTGTTATTACTACAGGGCTTATAAAAACTTGGTCAGAGCATTTTTCTAGTTTTATTATTTGGTTTGTGTTAAGTAAATGTTGTATTTCCTTATCAACTTTTTCCGTTAAGTGGAGTGGTACCCTTCGGCCTTTGTGTTGTTACGGGGAGATGTCTTGTTTTAGCGTTGATTTAGCAATGTGGTTTTTGGATTTTCCCAAACGGGAACACAGGTGTGGGAATTTCTTTATGATTTTTATTTCTAGTCTATTATCCATATTAATGTTGTTAATATTTGTACCTTTATTTTGAGAGAGGTTAAATCCAAGTTTCCCCAATATATCTCGTCCCATCAAAATCACAGTGTTTGCGTTGACCACTAGGATCTCGTTGTTTGTTGCTTCTCGGAGTCCCGATCGGAGGTTCATCTGTATTGTTCCTGTGATAGGGATCTCTATGTTATTGAAGCATCTATACTGGGTCTGGCCGTTTGTTGGTTCTTTCCACTTGGCTGATTTGCACATTTGTATTATCCTTTCCGCTTCCGTTTTACAAATGAAACTTCGAGGGCTGCCTGTGTCTGCGAGCCAGTTTGTCTCGAATGTGTCTGTGGATGTTTTGATCCAGATTTCATCTGAGATGTTTGGGGATTGTTTTTGTGGGTGTGCGTGGACGAAGTTTTTTGGATGTATTAGGTTTACAGTATTCCAGCTGTCGAATACTTTCTGGATGTAAAACGTGTTTTCAAGGTCTAATGTTTCGTCTGTGGCTTCCGTTCGGGTATCCTGAAGTTGCTGTTCTTCATGTTGTTGTTCATGTGCGGGTCTGATGTTCCTGACTCTTTCAGTTTGTGGGAATGTGTGTGGGGGTGAGGTTGTTTGTGGCTTTATTTGTTGTGTTTGCCACATGAATTTTGCTGATTTGCATACTTTACTGTAATGTCCTATTTTTTTGCATAGGTTGCACTGGACTTTTTTTGCTGGGCAAACTTGCAAGAGTTCGATTGAAAACTGTATTCCGCAGCGTCGGCAGGGATTTGGGGTGATTGCGCGTCTTTGAGTCTGGGTGTTCCGTATGGGTGGACGTGATCTGGGTGTGAATGAAGTGTTCCTTGGGGGTAATTGTAATGTTGGATATTTGTTCAGATGCATATGGGGAGTATCGATTGAGTTGGGAGCTTATTGCTTTTTGATTTCCTTGGCCCCGTTCGCGGTTGAGTGCGAATTGTAAGACTTGCTATGCTGTTCGAGTTTCCATCAGGAGTTCTCTTTGTATATCGGGGTTAGTCATGAAAGCTATAAAGATGTCTTTTATGAGGTCTTCTTCAGCAGATCCTAGGCGGCACTTTGCGCCTAGGGCTTTTAGTCGACAGTGGAAGCTTTCGAGTTTTTCGTTGGGCTTTTGTTTGCAAGTAAAAAGGAGGAAACGATCGTACGTTATGTTGCGGGGTTGAGTGAAGGAGAGGGAAAGTTCGTGTGCCAGTTCGAATACTGTGATTCGTTCGATGTTCGAGTGGGGGAAACGTTGTTGGTAGACTCGTTGGGCTTCGGTTCCTAAGCTTAAGTATATTAAACTGCGTACTTTCAGGTCCGCTTCGTCCCACGGTATTCCATCGACTGTGGGGCCTCTGAATGCGATCTGTTTGCAACCGTTGTCCCAGTCCACCTTTCGTTTATTGTTTCGTAGGTCTCTTTCTCTGTGTTGTGCCTGTGTTTCGTTTTCGGTCGGGGGTTCGTATGTCGGTTCTATTGGGTAAGTCAAGTCTTTCGTGTCTGGTTTATGTTTTAGTAGTGAGTCGACGTTTATTGAGTTTTTGGCCATTATTGCCAACTTTAGGGTAGCTGCCCATATGGGCCATTCCACTGGGGGTTCAACTCCGGTTTCCCAGAAGAATGGGATGACCACTGGGGATCGTGCTATTGTTACAGCAGCTGCTGACTGCCTGCGCCATGTTGTGTGCACAAAAGCTCTTTGTGCAGATTAATGTATTACTAGGCTTAAGGCTGTAAAAGGCTAGCGCGATAAGAATTAATTCTTTCTTCACTTTGCTTTAAGATCTCTCTTGACACCATGTGCGCTTCTCACTTGCGCTCCGTTTGGAGCGTACGAATAATGACTGGTACAACCAGTAAATGAACTAACAAAGCGTGCAACATATTTACAACTACGAACAGTATAATATAGTAACATAAGGAGTCTTTATACAAGTTTATATTAATACTTTTAGGTCTTGGTTACAGTGTGAGTAGGTGGCTCACCACAATTATTATTATTATTATTAATATTATAATTATTTTTATTATTATTAATATTATTATTATTATTATTATTATTATTATTATTATTATTATTATTAGTATTATTATTATTACTATTATTATTATTATTATTATTATTATTATTATTATTATTATTAATATTTTTATTATTATTAATGTTTTTAATATTATTATTATTATTATTATTATTATTATTATTATAATTGTTGTTGTTAATATCCATATTAAAACTATTATTATTATTATTATTATTATTATCATTATTATTATTATTATTATTATGATTATTATTTTTATTATTATTATGATTATTATTTTTATTATTATTATTAATATTATTATTATTATTATTATTATTATTATTATCACTATTATTATTCTTATTTTTATTATTATTAATGTTAT
>NC_134469.1:9440981-9443481 GCF_964194025.1 Convolutriloba macropyga
TTATCGGAGGACAAGCCACCGGAATATACAGATTCAACACAGGATTTTATGGCCTCACCGACATGCCAGCGGAATTCCAAAAGGCTATTGATATAACATTTTCAAACCTAACCAATACATTCAGTTTCCTAGACGACATAATCATTGTAACAGGAGGAGGCATCCAAAATCATAGAGAAAAGCTATTCAAATGTCTAGATAGACTAGATGTAGAAAACCTAGCAATAAACATCGACAAATGCCACTTTGAAAAAGAAGAAGTTACGTGGCTTGGATATGAAATCAAGAAAAAAGGCATTAGCCAATCGTCACCAAGGCACAAGCAGTCCTAAACCTAAAAAATCCATCAACCCAAAAACAATTAAAATCATTTCTTGGAAGTATACACCACTTAGATAAGTTTATCCCAAACTTAGCTTACTTATGTAAAGACTTCCGCAAATTACTACAAAAAGGACACAAAATTCGTATGGCAAGAACAACACGGAATCGCCTCCAACAAAATAAAAAACAACATTCGACAATTAACTGAAAACGTCAATAGACAGACTAGAGTCAAAACAGACGCATCTCGCGGAAGACTAGGTTCAGTTCTGGAAGAGGGAACATGCGACGGATGGGTAACAATCGCATACGCCTCAAGATTCCTAAATAAAGCGGAAGAGAAGTATAGCATAAACAAATTAGAATTGCTAGGCGTCCTTTGGGCATTTGAACATTTCAAACATTACCTACTAGGCCAAAAATTTACAGTACAAACAGACCAGAGAGCCCTACTATCTTTACTAAAAGAACGCTCATCAAAAATACACCAAAGCCGACTAACTCGATGGTGTTATCGACTCATACCATACAAAATCAACATCGAACATATATCTGGCTCGAAAATGGGCCTAGCCGACTACATGTCACGAAATCCGAACGACTTGCCTAGAGCACCAACCAAATACGATGATGAATTTATAATAGCACAAATTAACATAATAAAGAACACACTCAACATCATAAGAAAACGAGGGCGACCCAGAAAGAACACAATCGATACAGAACAAACGGAACAAAAAGACGTTAAGCGCAGGGGACGACCCAGAAAAAACACAACAACTACGCAAGACATTATACCCCACAATAATAATAACACGATAGAATCGTCGCACGATTCCAACAAAACTAATCATCACGTGGAATCGCCACACAATTTCACAAACAATAATTCACAAACAAATTCGACGCAACGAAATACAAATACAAATCTACAAAACAGCAAAATGGAAAACAGCGAGATACAACAACCACGCAATTCACATAAGTACAGCCTACATAGCAAACACAAAAACAATACCAACCAAGAACGTACAACAAATAATGACGTCATAACGAACAAGCAAACAACACAGCACACAGTAAACAAAGCGCATTTGCCAATTTCGTTACACATCACACAAAAGCCTGCTCTAATTTCAATTAATTCTAATTTGAACATCTTGGATAACAATAATGAAACATCGCAATCAAAATCCACACCAAAATCAAATTTTTCTATGAGTTATTTCCTATGCCCATTAAGATCTCCAGTTACAGACAATCTTACTACACCAAGCCAAGACCCAAGAGACCGCGAACTGACCAAAGCAATCCACAGCACCTTTAACACTCAACTGATACCGGCAATGATAAATAGGGATACAGTATTGAGAGAAGTACGAGACTGCATCTTGGCGAATGATGAAGAAAGATGCAAGAAACTATGCAAACAGATCCATGGGCAGTGGTGAAATCTCAGTACCCACGACGGATGTACTTTAGTGGACAACAAACTAGCCATCCCCCATGCCAAGAAATAACCCGTTATGGACGTCTTACTTGCAACACACCACAGCGCGTGGGGCATGACAGAGTTAGGCCAAAGATTATGGTGGCTCTTCATAAATCGCGACCTCATCAACAAATCAAAAAAATGCCGACCATGTACAGAATTCGGCGAAAATTTGAAAAGCATAATTCCAAAAACAAAATGGCCCCCCTACCCCCATGCTCAGAACCTAACGAAGAGATACAAATTGACTTTGGCGGCCCAATAATTGACGGCCAAGGTCGGGAAGTCTACTTCCTAGCATGCATTGATCGCTTCTCGAAATTACCAACACTTAAACTATATAACAACGCTAATGGTCCAAATATAGAAAAGTTTTTAAACAAATATATAGTACAACACGGAGTCCCACGAAACCTAAGAATCGATCAAGCCCGTTGCTTAAAAGGCAACAAAGTCCAGCAACTCTGTGCCAAACACAATACAAATATAATATACGCCCCCGCCAACGGCCATCGACCTGTCGGGCTAGTCGAACGACTCATCCAAACAGTAAAACGTAGACTAGGATGCATAAAACTAGACACCAACCAAAAACCATTTAACATAAAAAAGGCACTGAGCCAAATCACATACGAACTCCGCAAATGCCGTAAAAAGTCAACATTAGTATCCCCGTTTGAAGCG
>NC_134469.1:9450981-9460981 GCF_964194025.1 Convolutriloba macropyga
CGAACATTTGAATTGAACTATTTACTTTGAATAGAATTAGAATTTCAATTTGAAGTAAATCAAAGTGTGATTCTGACTTTGCAAAAAAATGGGCACCCAAAACCTGGTACACCTCAACTCTCTAAGTTATTTTCATCGTTGGACTCTGAAAATTTTAAGGATGTTCCACTAATGACTTTCCATATAAAATAGGAATGCGCGGCCGAATACATTTTTCTGATCTTTTGTTATTAGCACCGGGAGTGGTGTTATTCGAAGTTTCGTTTGACATTTGAAGTAGAAATTTGATTGTTTATGGATGAAATAACTGTATAAACTAGTCGCAGTAGTATTTAATTGTCCGGTAAAGTATTGGGTGAACATGGGAATGGTTTTTAAAGTTGCGGAAGAAATTTATTGGAGTTTTTAAATAAGAAAAGGCAATTTATCAGTTTTTCGAAAAACCCCGGGTACATAATTTGTCCGACCCCCCTGTATTGGGAAGGAGTTATTGGTTGATAACCAATCAACAATGAGCAGGAAACCCTAATGGTTGTCTATTGCGGGTATGATTTTCAGGCCAATCAGACCACACACCCTCTAGTTATTAACACCGGAAATAGTATGATTTAAAAGTTTTTAGGTATGTTGCTGTGAAATATGACTGTTTGAGTCAGAAATAATGGGATGAATCAGTCGTAATGTCATGCACGCATGAAGTAAGATTGTGCGTGATCATGGGAAGGGTTTGGGATATAAAATGGTGATTTTTAAGAATATTGAAAATTATCACAAGAATGTAGTTAGCACCTAAATTGAAATAGTATTTTTTCGAAAAGCTGAAGTCGGATTGGCCTGAAATTTGGCGGATAGACTTATTTGGGTACGAAGAATCCAATTTTATTGCCGGATTTGACCCCACGCTAACCTGCAATGGACTAGCGCACGTGCTGCGGAACGTAATTTTTGAATTGCTCGTGGAGTATTGATAGTAGCCCTATGACTTTTGGAGGGTTAGTGTAACTTTTCAAGGGGGCTTTCAATTGGTGATATTTTTGACCCCAGATTTCGTCAGCACGACGGTGCTGCGGGATCACCCGAGAGCCGAAAAACGAAACTCGGTCTTTTTGAGCGGCCGAATGACTTTGAAATGGTAATAATCTGACAACCTGAGACAGTTAGTGACTGAAAATACCCACCCCGGCCAATTTTGCCAAAATTGGAATTCTCGGGTTTCGGTACACACGAATCTTCAAAAATATTCAAATTGCAAACGACTGGCAACGGCGGATACGTTAGTCAAGAAACTTGGCAGGCAAGTTGGTGGCACCTTATATTTTTTATCCGAAGACGTTTTGACCACTACTTTGCAAGTTATTAAGTTTGGAATTTTGGGGTCATCCGGGAGGTCGATGAAAAGTGTGCGCGGTCATTGTCTTTTTTCCTGGTTTTAGTTAGGTCATGAAATTTTGTGGGTAGGTGCAACTGTGAGAGGGCTTTCCATGACGATAATTAGTTTTTATCAACTTAACCACGAACTTTGGATGATTGACCCATGATTGACCCCTGGAGGTCCAATTGTGGGCTTTCGGGAATATTAGATTTTCGGCAGTTTTTAACTGGGAATCGCATGAAATGTTGAGAAAACTCAGAAAAACAATTGCTCTTAGCTTTGGGGTTGAGTTCGGTAACTTATTCACCACATGATTTCTGACAGGGTTGATTGCAGCTGGTTAATTTTATAGCGGAAATAGAGGCATAAGAACTTTTCAGAGCAACGATGCTTACTAAGCAAACACTGATTGACTTGTCAAGTGCATTTATGAGATAAAGCGAAGTGGGTTTGCTTACATAAGAGTCCAAAGGTCATTTTTAAGATGAGGAGAAGGTTGAACAATGGATAGTAGCAGTTGAATGACAGAGCTTAGTTTGATACTGATTTGTTTGCATAGCCAGCAAAGGCTTCCTACTGATGGTGACAGCTTTCAAGTGTTATTTGCAATGTTCACTTAAGAGAATAAAGTTTCTTTGCTTAAGATAAGAGCCTATTGGCTGAGTAAAGGATGAAGTGACACACAGAGAGATCAGAGAGGGTCAAAGCAATTTGTCGAGACACGGCGGAAGTTTGGACACAAGAGAGATTTTTGCACAAGCGAGAGAAACTAGTGAGTTTAGTGTGACCTAGCTTTAGAAGCTAGTCTGAAAAACAGAGAGGAGACTGAACTCTGGAAGTTTGTAATTGCAAGACCAGTTGGGTTACTGTGAGCATTTTTTGGTTTAGTTCACTTGTGAAGCGAACAGTTGATATTGTTCTTATTATTAATATAATTACTTTTATAAATTGCCTTAAGTTTGTCCTTTCCTTTGATGTGCCAGTAATTTTCTTACATTTGTTTTCCATATAACTAGAATTGATATTACAAGCCCCATTGTGAATTAATTTATTTCCAGGCAATCTAATTTGCAACAGCAGACAAGAACAAGAGTGGAAGAGGGGAAATAGCAGAGTAACGAAATGACGCTTGCTTCACCTATTCAAAACCTTTGATTTGTTTTATTTGGTCGATTTTGTGGGCGACAGAGTTCCCTCGCTGTTGAGCCTAGCAGAAATTCAGAAGACGACAGTGGCGCTCCTGTGTGGGCCTCGGTTCTTTGTTTTTTTTTGCTGTGGATTATTTTCTGATTTTTTGGAGAGCGTTCGTTTTTTTTTCGTTGGAGAAACTGCTGAGAGCACACCGAAAGTTGACTTAATCTTGCGATTTGGGTTACCAATAGTTTGATTATGTTTGGTTATCAATTGGTGAAGTGTTTTTCTTCACCAGGCTACGAAGTTTGGGAATTTTCGCGTGAACATTATTTGAGCACTGGCATGAAGCTGGGATTGACGGAAGAAGAGATAATGAAGTGGTTGCCTACATATTTTTTGGGTGGGCCTTGAATACAGTAAGTTATTTACCAAGAGGTTATTGGCGGTCGTCTCCAGGGAAGCAAACATGAAAACTGACACCCACGCTGTATTAGTTTGACATACGAATGTCTGACAACCCACTTTTTTTGTGATCGAAGCTGCAAATGTTTTGTTAGAGGGAAAGCGGGAAGTAGGGCGGAATTCCTTGAAACCAGTGATATTGTGGACGCGACAGCAGAGTTCTCAAAGGCAGGTAATTGATACAGTTAAAGGTGTTGACACTTCTTCACTGGATAAATTTCGGTAACCGGCAAAAGTTCTGAAGAGTTTGGTTTTGGGTTCCGCTGTGGCGTGCCAAGAAAAAGAGTTTTTAGTAAAATTCGTTGGGAGAAGTGGAAGATATGAAAATTGTTAGGAGTAGTATAATAAGATTTCCAGGTTACAGCGAGGAAGTGCAAACTGGAACTGAGGTCGAGTTTATGGAGGAAGTTTGGCGTCAAATAATTCAGGAAAATTATAGAGCAGCTGTAGATGAATATGAAAACAGTGGCTTCAGAAAACTTCCGACAGAAGAAAAAATTATCGAGTGGATTGCTGAGTCTTGTGGATCAGACGAGCATCATGCTATGTAAAACAATTATGTACTGTCACCAGAGTCTGAAAAGCTAAGCGATGAACAGTCGGACGATGACTATTTGTTTAAAGATATTTCGGATACAAATTTTTTGGATGTAGAGGAACTTGATAACAACGATGCGAGAAGCGAGACAAGTTTTGCCGCGAGTTTAAACTCAGTAGCATACGGCAATGTAACTGCAATAACGAGCAATTTTGGCGTTGGTGTCAACGCCAGCGGAAACGATATGTTGGGAGGCTCGGGCTTGATGGAGTTGGAGACAGGAGGTTTGGACCAAAAGTTCTGCAATGCAACACATGTGGCTGATGAGACACAAATGTGTACAACTGAGTGCACTGTGGACGCTTTGGAGAATTGGACAAGTTCAGGAGGAATTGATCGGCAGTTGGTATCTGTTACTCAAATGGATAAGGCGGCAGATGATCAAATTAATTTCGCACAATTGGGAAAGGAATTGGAGGAATGGGTGCAATCGCAATTGAGTGAAAGTCAGCTTAATAGTAGTGTTTCGGTCGAACCAACGGATGAACATCAAAGAAAAAGTGCTGAAATTGACAGAAAAAAAAGAAATCTGATTAGAAGTCAATGGCTACAGTGTTGCACAGATGGGTTCCTGATGATTAACAGCCTAGGAAGGAGGACTATAGTGGGTTTTTGATGGAAGTTGAGCAGAAAGGGGAGAGAAAGATTGCATCGCGATTTCCGGAGATTGCAAGGCTGTTGCTGGAAAAACGATCGTTAAGCCGGAAAGAGAAGTTGAGCCATTTGGAAGCATCAGGAAAGCAGCAGTAATGGCAGGATTACAGGAGAAATGGCAGCTACAGCGGAAGAACAGGTGGACATCAGAGGAAGAAGGTTTCCATATACAGGTGCACGAGTGTATGACGAGAAGAGCGTTGACAGCTAAGTTATTCAAGCCCCTTTTTAACCAAAATTTTACCTCCATTGTATTAATCTATTGTATCCAGAGAGGTTGATCAAGCACTATAGCCTTAGAAAAAAAATTCAAAAAGATGAATTTAAGAAATGTGTCGTTTTAGTAGATCCAATTTTAATTTTTTTAAAATTATTGATTTTGGGGTTCCCGGGGAGGATGTATGTTAGAGGCAATAGAGTTTGATCAAAAATAAATGTTGATGAATTAGGTAAAAAGTTAAAATTTGGAAATGCGAGAGTGTTTTTAAATCTGATTTAATCAATCGATATTCAAATTTTAGTGCAGGTAGTTTATATTAACCCGGAGTTAAACATAAGTGGTTCACTTCCGTAGGTCGGCTGTTGTTAAAGTACGTAGAAGTATATCAATGGGGTCACAGGATAAAGGTTTTGCAATTATTTTGGAGAATAATAATCTAGGAGGGAGGAGTGTAGGACACAGGAAATAAGTAGAAACTGCGAGTAAGTTAGATAATTTAAGTCATGATTTTTAAGTTAAGTTAGGTATTTGAGTTTAACTTTCTTTCTTACAGGGTTATTGCTTCGAGGGCGCCAGAGGAGGTAGTTGAGTGACACATCCTAAACAAAAAGTTATTGAACAAACGCATATTGAGCTGTCAAAATATTTAGTTGAATTAGCAAAGTTGTATTTGTGCATCAGGCCAAAACCCAAAACCCAAAACCCAAAACCTATTTGGGCCCCCAAAATCTGGTACACCTCAACTCTCTAAGTTACTTTCATCGTTGGACTCTGAAAATTTGTAAGGATGTTCCCCTAATGACTTTCTATATAAAATAGGAATGCGCGGTCGAATACATTTTTCTGATCTTTTGTAATTAGCACCGGAAATGGTGTTATTCGAAGTTTCTTTTGACATTTAAAAAAAAAATTTGATTGTTTATGGATGAAATAACGGTATAAACTAGTCGTAGTTGTATTTAATTGTGCAGTAAAGCATTGGGTGATCATGGGAATTGTTTTTAAAGTTGCAGAAGAAATTTATTGGAATTTTTAAATACGAAAAGGCAGTTTACCAGTTTTTTGAATTACCCTGGGCCCATAACTTGTCCGACACCCTGGGATGGGATGAAAATATTGGTTGATAACCAATCAACAATGGGGAGGAACCCCTAATGGTTCTCTATTGCGGGTATAATTTTCAGGCCAATAAGACTACCCACCCTCTAGTTATTAACACCGGAAGTAGTGTAATTTGAAAAGTTTTAGGTATGTTCTGTGAAATATGACTGTTTGAGTCTGAAATAATGGGATGAATCAGTCGTAATGTCATGAACGCATGAACTAAGGTTTTTGCATAATCATGGGAAGGGCTTAGGATGTAAAATGTCGATTTTTGAGAATATTGGCAATTATCACAAGAAGGTAGTTAGCACCTAAATTGAAATAGTTTTTTTTCGAAAGGTTGAATTCTGATTGACCTGAAAATTTGGGATAGACTAATTTGTGTACAAGGAATCCGACTTTATTTTCAGATTTAACGCCACACCAACCTGCACGGGACCAGCGCACCCCCGTGTTGCGCAACCTAAAATTTGAATTGCTCGTGGAGTATTGGTAGTAGCCATATGGCTTTTGGATCGCTAGTGTAACTTCTCAAGGGGCTTCTGATTGGTGATATATTTAACCCCAGATTTTGACCGCACGCCGGTGCTGCGGGATGACCCTAGAGCTGTAAAGTGAAATTGGTCTTTTTGAGCGGCCGAATGACTTTGAAATGGTTTCAATATGCTAACCTGGGGCTGTTAGTGACGAAAAATACCCACCCTGGTCAGTCAATTTTGGCGAAATTGGAATTCTCGGGTTTTGGCCCACACGACTCCTTAAAAATATTCAAATTGCAAACGAGTGGCAACGGCTGATTAGTTAGTCATGAGACTTGGCAGGCAAGTTGGTGGCACCCTATGCTTAATAGAATTTTTTTTCCGGAGACGTTTTGACCACTACTTCGCGAGCTATGAAGTTTGGAATTTTGGGGTCATCCGGTATGGAATTTTGGAGAGATGAAAAGTGTGCGCGGCCAGTGCTCGGGTTCTAGTTTGAGTTAGGCCAAGAAATTTTGTGGGTAGGTGCAACTGTGAGAAAACTTTCGATGACAATAATTAGTTTTTATCAACTTAACCACGAAGTTTGGGTGATTGACCCATGATTGACCCCTGGAGGTCAAATTGTGGGCTTTCAGGAATATTAGATTTTCGGCAGTTTTTAACTGGAGCATTGCATGAAATGTTGAGAAAACTCAGAATAACAACAATTGTGGGGTTGAGTTTTGTAATTTATTCATCACATGATTTTTGACAGGGATTGATTGCAGCTAGTTAATTTGATAGCGGAAATAGACGAATAAGAACTTTTCAGAGCAACGTTCAATGTTTACTAAGCAAACAGTGATTGACATGTCAAGTGCAGATATGAGATAAAGCGAAGTGGGTTTGCTTACATAAGATTCCAAAGGTCGTTTATTTAAGATAACGATAAGGTTGAACAATGGTTGGCAGCAGTTGAATGACAGAGTATAGTTTGATACTGATTTGTTTGCATTGCAAACAAAGGACTTATACAGATGGTGACAGATTTCAAGTGTTAGTTGCTATGTTTGCTAAGAAATTAAAGTTTAATTGCTTACGATAAGAGCGTATTGGCTGAGTATAAATTAATAATAAAAGTATATAAGTGGCACGCAGAGAGATCAGAGAGGGTCGAAGCGATTTGTTGAGACACAGCAGAAGTTTGGACACGGAAGAGATTTTTGCACATGCGAGAGAAGGTATTGGGTTTAGTGGGACTAAACTTTGGAAGCTAGCGTGAAAAACAGAGAGGAGACTGAACTCTGGAGGTTTGTAATTGCTAGAACAGTTGGGATACTAAGAGCGTTTTTTTATTTAGTTCATTTTGAAGTGAACCGTGGATATTGTTCTTATTATTAATTTAATTACTTTTATAAATTGCTTTTATAAAGTTTGTCCTTTCCTTTGATGTGCAAGTATTTTTTTGCATTTGTTATCCATATAACTAGAATTGATATTACAAGCCCCATTGTGAATTAACTTATTTCAAGGCAATCTAATTTGCAACAGCAGACAAGAGTGGAAGAGAGGAAATAGCAGAGTAAAAAAGTGACGCTTGCTTCACCAATTCGAAATTTTTGATTTATTTTATTTGATCGATCTTCTGGGCGACAGAGTCCCCTCAATGTTGAGCCTAGCAGAAATCCAGAAGACGACACTTCTTAAGAATTTTGAATGCATTTTTTGATTTCTACTCATACAGTCTTATCCATCTTAGATACAGTACCTATTATTCAGAATCTTTGGAGATCTCAATTCGTTGCTGTAAACAATAACCAAGTCTAACAAAAATTTTCAACAAAGTTTATTTCGAACAAGAAATTACAAAACCATACAAAGAACTTGAAAAATATTGTCGGGGGTTGTTAGCAACCATTACAGATTTTTGGACTATATTTGTAATTAATTGTAAATGTTCCTAGGCTGAGATGTGCGCTCAAAAGTGCCCTGACGAGATCATTTCGAGCGCAATATTGACCATTTTGTGCTCCGAGCGCCTTGAATTCGATCATATACGATTTCGAGCACACTTTAGTCTAATCAATAACGACTTGGAGCGCAACTGGGTCTGATCATAAACGGCTTCATGCGTAAATGGGTCTGATAATAAACGGTTCTCGCGCAACTGGCTCTGATTTGGAATGATTTTGAATGCAAGTGGGCCTGATCCAAGAACATTTCAAGCGCTTTTTTTTACTGCGATATGTTTCGTCTGCCGAGAGGCACAAACAAAGCAGCATTCTGATTAGAGACTCATCTAAAGTTCGGTAGCTCTGGTTAGACACAAGGGTCCAGCTGATAGCAAATGCCGATTACCTTCAAAGGATTTTAATTAACTGCAGATCAGTACTTTTTTTACGGAAAACTGTATAAGTTCATCCAATGCACTAACGGTATAACAGTGAGTTTTTTCATTGCTCAGTGGTTAGCAGTGAATTCTTTTAATTCAGCTGTAACTGATTAGAGATGAAGAAACAATTTCAATTCTAATCACTAAACGGTGAAAACAATTCACCGCTACGATTTGTGGTGAATTAAGCGGTGAAAATTTGCATTGAACTTTTAAGCAGTGAAATTTGTCATATAGCTTTCACGGCTCACCGCTCAAAACCGAAAAGTCACCGCATTCTGCGCAATTCCTGAAATTTTCAGCTATTAGCGGTGACAACTGGACTCGGGTGTCTAATCAGAAATACATTCGAGCAAAGGTGGTTCTGATCAGGAACGCAGGTTTTTTCGAGCGCATTATTTTTACTGAGATATGTTTGCTCTGCCCAGAGGCACAAACAAGGAATTTTCGGCCTGGGATTTTTGGATCAGAGGCATTTTCGAACTGTGGCGGTCTGACTAAGACAATTTCGAGCTCACAACTCAGCCTGGGATTCTCGCTTAACACTTCGCCGCAGTTACTCATGCAATAATAAATAATCAGATTTGACGTTTTCGTTGTTAAAATGGCCTATCCGTTCAAAGTCGAGAAAGTGAGTGTCGTTCATAGGCGTGAATAAAAAGGTGTATAAACATAGACTGTAATCTGTACTCCCATTCAGGTGCCAACTTAGGTCAATATACATTGCTCAAATGTTGTCAGTTAGTCACTATGGCAGTGGCGTGATTTCTTGTACAAATTAATGGACAAAAAAGGTTTGTTACAGAATGCCGAAAACATTTCTGAGATTAAAAAGTCGAATAAGTCGCAAATGTTACATATTCTGTTTGGATAGCAAAATTTAGACTGATTGATGATCGCCTTTCAAACGAAATAAGAACTCAAGCAAAGGTCAAATTTTATATTAAACATTTAATTAATTATTGTCCTATTATATTAAAAATGAAACCGCAAAATGAGCTAAAATCTCACCAATCACGTATATAGAAAACCAAAAATTGTGTATTTTATCTGAATTTCATAATTTGCGGTATGTTGACTCAATCTTATGAAGACAAGAATGAAATCTTAAAATTTGAATTTGTACAAATCTTAGATCAATTTTTATGATTAAACTGATCTTGAATGAATACATTTTTGATGAATGGTTAACCTGATTGAGATTTTTTTTAGACCCTTAGCCTATATTCGAATTTTTAATGTGGACTGAATAGATTACTACACTTTAGCAGAGAGCGCAGCAAATCCTTAAACTTCAAGTCAGCTTTTGACTGTCACACTTTGGTTTGTCATCATTTTAATAATATAAAATCATCATTTGCTTAATAAAATTCAAAAATAATTGAAGAGTAGAGTTAATAAAATTTCTACTGAAGCAACAATGACATCGCGTATATTGGCGGATAATTAAACAAAAGATGCACATCAAATTTTCAAATTTTTTTGAAAAACTATTTGCTTTTATTCGGTTTTTTATTCGGGTTCAATTCTCCTTGTTAAATAAATTGCAACATTTATAAATTTTGTTGAAAGTATTTTAAGAATTTTGTTCTTGGACAGCAAG
>NC_134469.1:9465981-9470981 GCF_964194025.1 Convolutriloba macropyga
TATTGAATTAGACGAATTACTCCAAGAGAGACCGACTGCAGTCATTTAACCCCCCGAACCGGTAGAAGAACAACCAGTACAAATCCCAACGCAAACAATGGAAAGAGAACGAATGACGAGGTAGAACCAAGCAATGGCCAAATGGAAGAACGAATGTAATCACACTGATCGAATTGGGGTCATATGCGGCGATAAGCCATGGGACATGGCAGATAGAAAAGCCAAATCTTTAATTTACCTCAGCCTCAGAATCGAAGGACGAAAGATGCATGCCCGGAAATTCCCACACACAAACGTGGAAGCAAAAACAACAATGGAGCTATGGGACGAACTCGAACAAACATTCATCCGCCCAAAGAATGTAACATTCGACAGATACCTCCTGCTAACACGCAAACAACAGAGAGGAGAAACAATGGAACAATTCCATTCGGCGCTAAGGTCATTAGCAGAACATTGCCAACTTGGATACTTAGAAGACGCACTCCTAAGGGACATATTTACGGCAAACATGATAGAACAGGAAATACAAAAGGAACTGCTAAAAACAACCATCACCCCAGAAAAAGCCCTCGAGCTAGCCGTAAGCATCGAACTAGGCATCAGAAGCCAATTAACCATACATGCAAGACAACCAGTGGATGCATCGACAACCCCAATCATCGGACGAGAGGAGCCAGTAATGGAAATATCGAGTTCACGCTACCGCGGTTCGAATAGACCGTTGTCAACTTACAGAGGAACAACCAGAGGAATCGGCAGAGCATCGAAAAACAGCAACAATAGAACACCAACACACAATTGCAGAAATTGCGGTCAACCCTGGGACGTGAATCACCGAACAAGATGCCAAGCAATAGGCCAAACATTTCGCCGATGCAACAAACAGAACCACTTCGCGAAGGTCTGCAGATCCAACCTTAACAGACCCCAACTTGGTAGTTCAGTGAGCGAAATCGAAAACCAGGGGCTCGAGCAAACAACACATGGTATAAACATGATCGCACCCAACGTAGACATTCACTCCACGTATGACGACTCAACAGACGACTACTCAGTCAACATGATGGAATCACCGGATGATCCAACGACACCATCTAAATTACACATGCAATACGGCAACAGCAAATTCTTGGTAATGGTCGACTCAGGGAGTTCAACTAGCATAGTAACGGAACAGATGGCGAAAGACATCGACGCCAGGGACTCCAACACATGGTGGCGCAGAACAACGAACCCGGTAAAATTGAAAAGCTACACAGACACCCCAATAAAGAACCTAGGGACCCTCTACTGTGACATCCAGTGCAATGGTTGGAAGACAGGACGCGCGGATATCATAGTGGTTCCTAACAAACACAGAGCGATCGTAGGAAGGGACCTATTCAGACCTTTAGGAATACAACTAAAGCAACACGACTCCCCAACATCAACAGGTAAGAACATCAATTCAATAGACAATCCACAAACCCTCACAATCAAGGAGGAAATAGCAACTAAATACAAAAACTTAACAACTAGAATAGGACGATCCAAACACCATAAGGTAAAATCACTATTTAAGTCAAACTACACCCCTGTCCATCAAAAAGGAAGGCGCGTACCACTACACCTCGAAACACAAGTAGGAGAAGAACTACGAAATCTACAAAATGATGGTCACATAACCAAATTAGAAAATGCAGCGACGAATTTTTCATATCACCAATAGTCATCACAGTGAATAGAGACAAATGAATAAAATTAGCAATGGACTCGAAAACAATAAACAAAGCGATTCACAAGAACAAATATCAAATGCACAACATCGGCTGCCTGATGGACAACATCGCACAAACAATCACACAATCGTCCGATGAAGGGGAAGTTCTATTCTCCACAATAGATCTACGCTACGCGTATAGCCAAATACCATTGGACGAAGACACAGCAAAACAAAGCAATTTCAACATCATAGGCGGCCAAGCCACAGGAACATACCGATTTAATAACGGATTCTACGGACTAACGGATATGCCGGCAGAATTCCAGAAAGCCATAGAAAAAACATTATACAACCTAACAAATACATTCAGTTTCCTAGACGATATTATCATTGTTACCGGAGGTGGCCTACAAAACCATAAAGAAAAACTATTCAAATGCCTCGATATACTAAATGAAGAAAATCTAGCGATCAACCTTAACAAATGTCACTTCGCAAAAAACAAGATAACGTGGCTCGGCTACGAAATAGACCAAAAGGGTATCAAACCAATCGTCTCTAAGACACAAGCCATACTAAATTTAAATAAAATAACTAAAATCATTCCTAGGAAGCGTCCACCACCTAACGAATTTTATACCAAACCGAGCACCCATATGTCGTGAATTTAGAAACTTACTACAAAAAGACACAAAATACATATGGACAAATCACCGCCAAACGAAATTCGAAAACATAAAGGAATGCATACGTAACTTAACAGAAAACACACACTACGACACGAAAAGAAAGACCAGAGTCAAAACAGACGAATCAAGATCAGGACTAGGAGCAGTCCTAGAACAGGAAACTTGTGACGGATGGGAGACAATATCAAACGCCTCCAGATTCTTACATAAAGCAGAGGAAAAATACAGTATTAACGAATTAGAACTACAAAGGGTAGTCTGGGCGTTAGAACACTTTAAACACTACCACTTAGTGCTGACCACTACCGCTTAGGTCACCACTTCATTGTACAAACAGACCATAGAGCCCTTTTATCTATCCTCAAAGAACGCTCAAGCAAAATTAATCAAAGCCGTTTTACTAGATGGTATGATAGATTAATCCCATTCAATTTTACTATTGAACACATTGCTGGTACTAAAATGGGATTAGCAGATTACATGTCCCGAAATCCGTCGGAACTTGCAAAACCACCAAGCACCTACGACGAAAATTTCATTATAGCACAAATAGATGTCATAAAAGAAACACTCAAAATCTTACGCAAAAGTGGCAGACCAAAGAAACACAACAACAACATCGCACAACATAACACAAAAACAACGCACAACGGCTACAATGCTATCGAAAATAAAACAATGGAATCGTCCCACGATTCCAATACCCCACTAAATTACCAGCCTAAACGACAGAGAGGCAGGCCCAGAAAATCAAAGGTGGAATCGTCGAACGATTTCACACAGACAAGAAACAATAACGACAAACGCAGTACGTTTACAAACAAGTTACAAAAGATTAACAAACACAACCTACGCAGTAGCCAACAAAACTTTCCAACCACAACCAAACAAAACGAACCATGACGTCACTAACGACAAGCAAGACAAACAGCAAACGAATACACAAGCGCATTTGCCAATTAACACAGCTATAAGCAAGCAGCAAGCTAACTCAAACAAACAGCTAAACTCAGCAAACGAAACGGAGAACACAACAAACAACCCAGAAATTACAACAACAAAATCCCCAGCACAGAAAACCCTATTCTCGATGAGAAATTAATTAAGCCCCACACCAAAACAGGAGGACCATCAATCAATCACCACAGCAAATGACCAATTCCTGAATCAACTAGACAGCATATTTAACCAAGACCTGATCGCAGCAATGATCAACAGAGACACAGTATTACGGGAGATCAGAGATTGCATCATAAACGAGGACCAAGCCCGATGCAAGAGCCTAAGTAAACAGATTCACGCAAAATGGGGAAGCCTCAGCGTCAACAACGGATGCATCTTAGTTGACAACAAACTAGCTACACCCAACATCCTCAAAGAATCAGTCATGGACGTATTACATTCAACTCACCCAGGGGCGTGGGGCACTACTGAACTAGGACAGAGACTTTGGCGGCCATTCATCAACCGTGACTTAATTAACAAATCTAAAACGTGCCGTCCCTGCACTGAATTTGGTAAGAATCTAAAAAGCATATTACGAAAGTCCGATTCGACACCCCTGCCACCATGCTCAGAACCAAACGAAGAAATTCAACTAGACTTCGGTGGATCAATATTTGATGGACAAGGGCGGGAAGTTTACTTCCTAGCTTGTATTGACGGTTTCTCGAAATTCCCGACCCTTAAACTAGTTTCAAACGCCGATGGTCCAAACATAGAAAAGTTTATAAACAAATATATAACACAACATGGGGTACCTAGAAACATTAGACTAGATCAAGCAAGATGCCTAAAAGGAAATAAAATACAGCAACTATGTAAACGTAATAACATTGAACTAATATACGCACCAGCTAACGATCACCGTCCTATAGGACTAGTAGAGCGACTAATACAAACCGTCAAACGACGATTGGGTTGCATAAAACTCGACCCCAATCAGAGACCGTTCAATATTAAGAACGCCCTCCAAAACATATCATTTGAACTTCGTACCTGCAGAGAGAAAAATTCAAAACTCTCTCCATTCGAAGCGCATTACGGAAGAAAAGCGAACACCGCCCTATCAAATATAACATCCAAACCAAACATAAAAAAATCTAAATTGGTCAAACACTTTAAAATACTATTTAGATGACATTATCATAGGAGAGGACGAACTAATCAGCCAGGACAAATGGTATGACGAGGACCTGGACAGTGACGAGGAAGTAAGAACCACGAAGCAACGGAAGCTACAAGAAGCCAGAGACGACAGAGGTGAGATACCGCTCACCTTCAAACTTCCGAAAGCAAACTTCGAAGAACCAATAGCCAGCAAAAGCCCTCGACTCCAGCTAGCTCGAAAGACACTCGCCGCCTCTCGCAACAAAAAGCAACTACAGGGCCTTTACGATGCTATTCCGGAGGGGGCAGCACTCGTCAAGTCAACGAATAACACAATCACATTAAAAGTACCAGGCCAGCAGGACACCGTCCTGAACAAATCGGATATTGCAAAATTTGGCACGCCAGAACAACGGAAAATCCCACTCATCAATTTCACCGCAAGAAAGACAGTTCGCAACCACCATGTGAAGCGCATCCAAAACATGGAATCCCAC
>NC_134469.1:9480791-9518291 GCF_964194025.1 Convolutriloba macropyga
ATTTCTGCAACCAGCAGTGGGGCTGAACTTCTCATTTAAGTCACAGAGACTCCTTGAGATATCCGATTACGGGCAATTGATAAACCAGCTAGTTGAAAGTTTCGGTTATCGGCAGGCAAAGCTATACGTTTCAACATTTTTCGAACCAAACCTGAGAAGCCACCGAAGACAAAAACGCAATTGGCACAAACTGGATAACTATTTTGGCACATTTTCAGACTTATTGATCATATTTCCTTTGTTCAGCATTTGTCAGGGCAAAACTACAACCCCTCGCCACCCTTGGAATTAGACAAGGCTGCAGTGGGGAAGCAGTGTTTACAACTAACTCAGCTGTTTGTCCCGTTGATGAGCTGGGCAAATATGTGTCTCCTGACCTTGAGCTTTCATCCGGAATCAAATTTTTCTTTTTGCAGGGGGTGCTAAGTGTCGAGCAAGCAGCAAATATTTTGTCCCTCACTCTATCGTGCCGCGATATCATATCACCCCATCCATGACAACTTAAAGCGTAATCAATTGGCTTGTCCAGTTTGCCGTTTTGACAGTAAAGACATTTTCGGTCCTCAATATATAACTGAACACCCATGCGATAATTCAATGCGGCTTTGAGCTCATTTGGTTGAAGGTGAAGGCTCGGACAAGGGATTGGAATTGTGGAAAGCCAAGCAACAGATTGAGGCAACGTCAGTGAAAGCAAACAAGTTTTCTCCGGATTTGAAAACTTATACCAAGACGCGTAAATTAAGCAACATCAAGTGCCTCCTGAATTTTGTGTTGTGTTTATTGGCTAATCTCTAAATTATTCAGTTCTTCCACTGTTTCATTGGAGATTTGGTTATTTGCTCACCAGTTATTTGTACTACTAAAACTTCTGACTGCCATAGTGACCCAACAATGGCCTCTTTTATTTGGTCAACAGCATGTCGAATTCCAACGCCATTTTTGCATTTTGGTAGACAAGCCTGCTTCCAAGCGTTGCCACTTATAACAGTACATAACATATTCTCAAATGTTGTATTCTGAAGGTTGTGAAAATCCTGCAAAATAACAGATGATTCGTTGTGAGAAGTTTTACACTGCAGAGAAAATACACTCTTCGGGTCACCATGACAGCATCGACGAATTCAAAGTGCACAATGTGGGTCGTCTAGATAAGCCAAGTTGTCGAGCAGTTTTTCTATTTTGTTGATTCTTTTTCTCAAAGATGCAGCAACAACGCTGGGATTCAAGTCCTTCTTTGCTATTTCTCTGTAACCTGTTATCTATAGCTTTCTAGTCAACGGGTGACCAAAGCTCACTTTTTTCTGTTCTGAGCTAAAAATCTCTTTCTTCCCCCAAATTAGTCAACAAGTTCAAGGCTGTAAAAAATTGTTGACGTTACCAGCAAGGATTCCATCATCCAAAAACTTATTATGCTGTACTCGTTTTTGTGAATTCGTTTTAATCTTTTTAATGATTGGCGGCTGACCTATAAAAACGCAAGCGGCCTCAAAGGATCTTGTGTTGTACTCCCGACTGGCTGCATAAAAATGTGTTGAGAAAATGCAAATAACTGTGTTGTGAGTAGCATAAATTCCCCAAGGGGGCAACGCCTGGTAAAAAATTTAGCGACAGCTTCCAAAACCTTGCTTCATTTTACCGAATTGACGGCATTTTTGAAATCCATCGGCAATATTCCGGAATTTTTCAATTTTTCCAGTTTTTCAAAAGCAATTCTTGTTGCATGTACTATGTCCTCAGCCACAACTTGATTGCTACTCCACATTGTTTTGTGTTAATTAGTCCAACAGCTTCTGTATTTGCTTCTTGAGCTATGCATTTAGCAATAAGACATCAAATGACTTCCCCAACAGCAATAAGACGTTCAAATTTTGCAATGCAAATAGTGCTGCACTGCATAGTATAGGAGCAATGAAATCAAAAAGTTGAACCCTGCTGGCTGAATTGACAAATTTTGTGAACCAATGATTGCTCGCTTTGATTGTTCTGTGGCAGAGCTGCTTACTGCATGCAGCTGATGCTCGGGATACATTTTTGACGACCCATTTGTAATAAATTTGGAGAACAACTCGATGTTGAAGAGTGCTGATGCCTCGTCAAATTGATATGCGTTCGTGTTAGCATCTGGATCAAATTGATTATCAGGTTGTTTTTCCTTAGGGTGGAGCTTTTTAGTTCCATTCAATGTTGCGGCATTGTCAAGTGTGACACTGTCAGATGTCAAAACTTTCCCTGCCCTCACAAACTGCCCTTGCAGTCAAAGAGAATTTGCGCGGTTTGTTAAAGCGTCCATTGATTCGTTGCTAGTTTTACCTGACTGCTTCATTGAGACCGCCTCGTACAACAGTGCAGCATAATCACCTGATTTCCATCGCTCAAGTCAGCTCCAACCTTTTGTATTGCTGTTTCCTGAGCTTCTTACCCCCGCAATTAGACATGCGTAGAACAGACTTGCTAATAGCAAAGACTTTTTTTCCAATTTTTCAACGATTGCTTGTGTAAAATGCAAGCATCGATAACGAATGTTAGCATTTCTGACCAACTCACCCGAAACTTTACAGGAACGAACCTTATAGTAGAAATGGGCTTACTGCTAATGGTTTTGACATTTAGGAGTTAAATTAGTTTTATATCTGTTGCAGCTAGATTTGCTGAACTCGCGGAATAAACTGTCTCGTTCATCCGCAGCTTAGCTAAATCACGTGGTATTTTTTTCACTTTAGACAGTAAAGGTGTAAAATACAAGTAAGCTCATATTGATTTGGAGCACACCATTTCATCAAAATTTGGTGCTCGCTCGTCAAATTTAGTTTCTGTTTTTCCCAGATGATGTTCAATAACAGATATCTGGTACAGTTTATCTTTTTTGTGGGGTAGAAAAAAGTTTTTTTTTTGGGGGGGGGGGACCTTGAAAGCGGGAAAAGGTGTAATCAGTTTTTGATCTATTCATTTGCTGAGTCAATCCCGAAAATAAATTGCATTGCTTTGCTCCATCAGATAAAAACAGCAAGAGCCGGGGGTCATTTTGGATAGATCTCACCGGTCTGATGTCCACACAAGCTGCTGAAGAACCACTACCTCACTGGTTTTCTCACTTACACGTTGTTTTTGACATGATAACATCCATTGACTTTTAAAAAAGAGGTGGTGGGGGATCAATCTAGGGTGATCAAGTCTCAGTGTACGATAATTTGTTTTCATTAACTTTAAAGATTTTGGCAAAATTTACAAATTCACGTGGCAACATTTTTTATTCTTATAATTATTATTGTTATTATTATTAATATTAATATTTTTAATATTGTTATTTTTATTATTGTGGTGAACACTAAGCTCGCATATAAATTAAGACTTTATAATTTAATTTTTTATAAACACTTATAAACTTTCTATGTTAATATGTAAATTCTATTTCTGTCTGTGAATAAGTACCTTTCAATTTGCGCAATTATTGTTAACTGGTTGCACCAGTCACTCTTGGTAAACTCCGATCGGAGCGCAATTGTTAAGTGCACATAGTGTCTTATATGATTGCAGTAAATTTGGTTCGAGTTAGTTAAATCTAGCTCGCGTTAACCTTTTCATTGCCAATTTTAGTCAATCTCAGAATTCTCAGTCGTTGGCGTTATCATGACAAAACATGGCGCCGTCATCACCAGTTCACCAGGCGTCCCACTCTTCTGGGATAGCGGCTTGGAACCCTCGGTCGAATGGCCCACATGGGCATTGACCTTCAAATTGGCCGCCATCGCCAAGGGCTCTATCGAAATGAACTCCCTCCTTGGACAAAAACCAGAGGGAAAAGACTTCTTTACCCAGCAGAACCCACATACGAGCCCCCAACAGAGAATCAAACACAAGCACAGCATCGGCAGAGAGACCTTAGGATAACAAAAGCCAAGTCGATTGGGAAAACGAGTGTAAAGCAATAGAGATCAAGGGCCCAACAGTAGACAGAATCCTACGGGACGACGCAGATACAAAAATAAAGAGCCTCAGTTACTCAAGCCTAGGAACGGAAGTGCAAAGGATCTACTACCAACGCTTTCTCCACTCATTAACCGACCAAATCTCCGCCTTCGAGCTCGCCCACGAATTTTCCTTATCCTTCACCAACCCGCGAAACACAACTTACAATCGCTTCCTCCTGTTTACAAGTTAACTGAAAAATGTGAGAATTTGGAGCATTTCCACTTCCACCTCAAAGCCCTCAGCGCAAAATATAGGCTGGGAACAACCAAAGACGACCTCATAGGCGATCTATTTATTGCCTTCATATCCAATGCTGACATACAGAGAGAACTCCTCTTTGAAACCCGAAACTCCTTTTAAGTCCTACAAATCGCGGTCAACCGCGAACGCAGACAAGAAAATCAGAAGGCACTCAAAATTCAACTAAACAACCAACCCCTTCTCATACCTGATCAAGTAAACCTCGTACAACAAAACCAGACCCCACTACGAAATCCATGACAAGGACACTGATTCAGAGACAACAAACACAACGAACAACGAACCCCTCGAACCCGTGTAGAAGATGCGGGGTATCATTCTTCCCGGAACACCTCCAAGTGTGCCCCGCAAAAAAAAACTTTAATGCAACCTATGCAAAAAGATCGGACACTACAGCAAAGTGTGCCGATCTGCAAAACTATTATGGCAAAGCCAACAAACTTTTCCCCAACAAAACATCCGACAATCCCGAGGAGCAAGAAACATCAGAGAAACAACAGATACACATTCATATGTCAACCAAGAGCACGAAACTCACACGGAGCACTCTCATGAAACAGTTGATCCGGAAAACACATATTATATCCAAGAAACTTTCGATAACTGGAACACTGTGAATTTCGTCAGACCCTAAAAACTCAAAAAGAGCACCCAACCAAATGTTCAGCCCGATAAAATCTGAATACGAACAAAATCCAACAACATCGAAATCGATTGGTTAGCTGACACAGACAGCCCCGGGAGCTTCCTTAAAAAAGAAGAAGCCCAACAAACAATACGCAACTGCAAAAACTTCATGTGGATAAATCGCGAGAAAAATTCCACACGATACAGATCTTTTATCAATTTTGGATTTCCCCATGCCTGGCGCAATTCGACTCAAATCAAAGTCAGAAAATTGGGAAGCAAAGGAAAATGAGATATTGGTAGTCGAGACGCAAACAGTCAATTGACAATTACTTAACGGCTCGATAGAGAAGAACAAATACCAAATGCAGTCCATAGATAATTTCATTGATTTGATCGCGAAACACATCTCAGATAACAAAAATTCCCCATGCATTTTCTCATTCATAAAAACAGTTCTGAATCACGCATGCAGCCAAATCCTTCTCCACCCAGACATCAGAAAACATTGCAAACTTAACATCCTCGGGGAAAAATCCACAGGCTCATACCAATCTGTAAATGAATTCTAGGGGTTATCCGATATGCCAGCCACAGTCCAAAAAACGCTAGACCGAACACTAGAAAACATTCACAACAAATTTAATTTCCTAGAAGATATAATAATTATTATAAAAGCTTCACCTTCCGATCATGATTTGGACAAAGATAAAATCCTAACAAGATTAGAAAACAAAACCTTGCCATTAAAATCGAAAATGCGGTTTCGCCCAATCCAATATAACTTGGCTCGGACACAAAATAACTCAACTGGGTGTCATCCCAGCAGTAAAAAAACAGACTCAATCCTACACCTGAAACCCCCATATACTCTCAAACAACTCTGACCCTCTTTTGGGCTCAGTACACTAATTAATAATGTTCATCCCAAATCTTGAAAGCCTACCTGAACCGATTCGGCCACTGTTAAAAAAAGAAAAAATACTGAACAACAAAATACAGTGGAATGATTCGCACACAAAAGCACTCAAAAACATTATCACAAAAATTTCAAAAACAACAGCAAAAGCATTTTCACACACGAAAAAAACATGCGATTAAAATGCGACGCAAAACACAAAAGTCTAGGTGCAGTACTCAAACAACAATACTTATAGGGGTAGTTCCCCATAGCCTACGCAAGTTGTTTCCTTAATTGAGCTGAACTAAACTATAGCACAAACGAGCTAGAGCTACTCTCCGTAGTATGGGCCATAGATCATTTTAAAAATTAATCATTTGGGTCAACATTCGAACTCATTACAGACCACACAGCCATCCTATAGGCTCTAAAAACCTAAACGGGCATCAAATCCCGCCAATGCAGGCTCTCCAGGTGGGTAGAGAGATTAACCGCGTAACAAAAATTTCCTTATTCGAAGCACACTTCGGAAGGCCCCGAAACACAGAACTTTCCAATCTACTGACACAACCTACTCCCAATAATCTATCATACAATGAATAAATCTTTTGACATTGACAAAAGACTGCTCTAAAACCCCGCCCTGGCCTCGGCAGCCATCTGGGACCGGGACACCAATTCTGAAGCAAAGCTTGATAAACAATGTAGGCCTGAAGAACCATCGCCCGATGAATCGATTTCCCCAAGGGAAAGAAGGACGGCAGTGACATCGGAATCAGATGACGCTCATCTCAACTCCTACAAAAGGGACACAAACATTCCCTCTAAATTCAAATTTCAAATAGGTGATGAAACCAAAATAATAGATCACACTAGGCTCAACTTAGCAGGTAAGATCATTAGGAAACAAATACCGGGACCTAGGGGCACCTTAAATCCTCTTTGATCAATAATACCAGACGGAACAATCGTAGATTATACTCCCCACACCATAACCATTGACGCACATAACCGAAAGAATACTGTATTACTTAACAACAACATTGATTTTCCCGCAGACAACCGACCTAAAGCCCGGAACATAAACTTCTTTTAAGAAATTTGGTTGCATGCAAAACTGTAGGAGATTACAACAGGAACAAACGTAAGATAGAAAAATTTTGTTTAGCCGAAAGAGCACAAGCGAGGAAAGACGCCCGCTCGGAGACCGCGCAGAATCCCTAAGACCCAGGCTCCTCTTCAGCTCCAACAGGACCGATTCGTTCGCAACAACAACAGGGTTAATCTACCCCAATCAACAATCCCGGAGCGCCCATATTCCCGACAGCAACTTCCTCGATGAGCATATCACCCATCAATCGCATGCCACGCGCGCAACCCACGAAAAAAATCACTAAAATGAACTCTCCTAAAACAACCCAAAAGCGTAAAAAGAAGAACATTCGGGAAAAGGCCATTATTTCAGCAGCCCACAAAACAGCCAACAAAGAGCTGACAAGAGCCAAGATTGCAGCATGAAAGCAAAGTAAAGTCTTCGAACACTCACAAGTCCCAATAAACATCTCGGAACTAAGGAAAAAGCCGACCACACGAATCTTTCAATCACGCTCCCCGGGAAACTCTAATCCTTATATTATAGCAGACTCATCCTCCGCCGCAGATTTCATGACAACCACCCTAGCAGGAAGCCCAGTCCCAGTGATCGCCAAATCCTCACTGCTGCGCAACATCCGCAAGTCCAACGGTGAGGCAACCATAAAGAAATTGCGATTTGAAAAGACACTATCCCAACTACCCACGTCCCCAACCAATAACGAAACAACGGTAATTGATCTCACTGAAACTTCCGACGAAACCCCCGCTAGTTTTCAACTTTTGGAAGATAACAACTGGTCATCCTTCGGACAATCTATTGTAATACTGTCTTCCGATTCACAAGAGTCAAATCCGTCCTTTCATACGGCTTCGATTCACTCATTTCCCACTCGGGAAAACATTTAAGAACCTGAATCCCCTATGGACTGCACACCGCCCAACCCAAGAAGCAACCCCGACACTTCGGAACACAGCATAAGCGAAAAATCCGAATCCAGGCCAACACAACTATCAGCAAGCTGATTCATCCTCGACGGGGGATTGTGGTGAGCACCAAGCTTGCATTGCAACCAAGAACTTAAAAGTATTATTAAAAACACTCATAACCTTTCTATGTTACTATTTTAACTCTTTCTGTCTGTAAGTATGTTCGTTGCGCTTTGCGCATTTATTGTTAACTGATTTCACCAGTCACTCTTCGTAAGCTCTGATCGCGCACTTGGTGTCTTCTATGAATGAAAAAAGTCGGTTCGAGTTAGTTCTTTCTGGCTCAGGTTAGTCTTTTCACCACCAATCTTACTCAATCTCAGCATTCTCAGTTGTCGGCGTTGTCCCGACACAACAATTAACTTTATTTATATGATTTTTATTATTATCATTATTATTATTATTATTATTATTTTTATTATTATTATTATTATTATTATTATTATTATTATTATTATTATTATAATTGTTATTATTATTATTATTAATATTATTACTAATATTATTATTATAAATAATATTTTTATTATTATGATTATTACTATTCTTATTATTATTAATATTTTTATTATTATTACTATTGTTATTATTATTATTATTCTTATGATTATTATTATTATTATTATTATTATTATTATTATTATTATTATTATTATTATTATTATTATCATTAGAATTATTATTATTATTATTATTATTATTATTATTCTTTTTATTATTTTCATTGTTTTTGTTGTTATTATTGTTACTATTTTCTTAAGATTTTTTCTATTTTGAGTTTTTCTTGGATAATAATATTGTTGTAATTGATATTTTTTTCTATTAATATTACAAT
Organism: Convolutriloba macropyga; assembly: GCF_964194025.1. Taxonomy (NCBI): domain Eukaryota; kingdom Metazoa; phylum Xenacoelomorpha; order Acoela; family Convolutidae; genus Convolutriloba; species Convolutriloba macropyga. The sequence goes on from NC_134469.1 coordinate 9,489,470, forward strand.
TTTTTTAATATAAATACTGATGCTAAAATTATTAACTTTAATACTATCGTTATTTGTTCATGTTGCTCTTTTTAATGTTATTACTATTAAATCTATCATTATTGTTACTACTATTGTTTTTGTTATGTTTAGTACTTATTACAATGATTAAAATAATCTTTTTTTAAATGACGTTTTTTATTGTTGCGGATAGATGATATTTACCTGATATTATATACATTGCATTGGTCGGACGAATGCAGTACAAAATCATTGCATTTTTTAATGGAGCTGCTTTTGTCTATTATTTGTGTATGTAGATTATGTATATTAAGCATATGTTTATTATTTGCTTTGTACTTAAATGTTAGACACCTGTCTGTCACCTATAGCATCTTTGATGTTCGATCTGCGTGACAATTAGGAAGTGCAGTTTGCCCCATTAGCAGTTGCAAAACCGACTTGGGTAGAACATATCTCAGATCTCTCTTGTTAATGAAAACCATTGAGTTCCTCTGATAGCAGTCAGCACTACGAGCATCTATGCTCCTAATACTGTTGACGACAGGGCGCAGTCAATGAGGGGCACAAAAACAGTTCCCGTAATCAAGCCATTTTTGGAACGTTCATGTTAAAAATTTTCCGGACCTTGGACAAGTGGAGCAGGCACTTAAGATTCGCCAAAATGTTTCAGCAAAAGGTCACACTATAGCGACCGTTGGCAGCTTGCCCGTCCTGCGAAACCCGTCATGCGACCGAACCACCTGAGAAGAATTCTATCGACGGTGCTACTGCGGCACAAGACGTAATGCTTAAGTGACTCTGCTTGAAGTCACTGAGAACTTCTGGCGCTTATCAAGAACCGGGAAGCGGCTCGAGAGATTAAGTCAGAATTTCGAAGCGACTTCTACAGAGTCACTTAATCATACTTAAAACACGAAACGCGCACGTTTTAAAATGACGAAAGTCAACGAAATTCAACTTCTGGCTAAGTAGCAACTTCTGGCATTTTGAGTTCTGGCACTGCACACTTGCGGCATTTTAAAATGTGCATGTGAGTGTTTTAACAAGAGAGATTGGTTACGGGCCGTTGGAAACCGAATTGGGAATACAAACGCAAATTCATTGTGGACACAGGTGCTTTATGCAGAGAGAAATGGTGGGACAGAAAAATATGACAAGAGATCTTCCTTAGTGTCGGATGAGAATTGTGATGGATTGAAATTCCCAAATGAAAAGGTGGAGATTCTGAATACTAAAGAGCTTTAGGAGCAGTTAGAACTTACTTTCATCCGTCCGCGGAATATAACATAGGATGAAGAATTGACTTCCGATCAGAGCAAACCCAAACCATGGTCCAGACTATGGTGCCCTCGAACCGCTGTCCAGACCCTGTAATTTCGGCCTGGGAACACACGGATGGGTGTGCGTTCGAGTGGGTCTAATCATAGCTCAATTTGGGTCTGGATATAAACCCCTGGGTAATATTAATTTGAAAGTAGGGGAACCTCAAAGCACGGAAACATTTCACCGATTGTTGAAAAAATTGCTGAACGTTATAATTTTGAAATTGCAGAGAAGATTAGAAGACATCTTTCCATCGCTGTTATGACGTACTACGAAAAACAGAAAAGAGTTCTACGCGAAACACACTCTCCTGGAAGGGCACCGGAAATTGCGCTTGCAAACGAGTTAGTTACCCAAAAAATCATTAAGTCAGATGAGCAATCGTTTGTGTCTGTAGTGGGATTGAGCGAACTCTTAAATATAAAACTTAGAGTATTTCGATAATACCCAAAACAGTTCAGAGGAGGGCGTCAGAGCAGCAGAATGAAAACGCCGAGCATTTGAAGAACTTGGGGACGCCGAAGGTCGACGGAGCATAAGAGTGAATGTACGGCTTCGTGCAGTTACAAAAATCTTTACGCGCGCGTCTGTATAGCGAAACAACCCACGAATAAACCAAAATCAGGCAGGACAGTCAACAAAATAGATCAAAGCAACAGTGTGGTTAAAAAAAGGAAACGAAGTTAGTGTTGTTGAATTAAACTAGACAGCATCAGTGTAAGCAAATCCTGACAGAGATTAGTCCGTCAACATAATTAACTGCAGTAACTCAGAGCGGTCTGGAATTTGGCTATCGAGAATTTTGCCTATTTTTCGAGAATTTGGCTATCAAAATTCTCCACCCAATTCGTAATGAAGGCTTAAAATTTTTGACCAATTTTTTTTTAATGTTTCTCATTCACATGCCTTTCTTATTAACAATTCAACGGAATTATTAGACTTTTCGCCTGCAAAATGTTTCCTTGCCCTGCCTATATGGAACCAAAAAAATTTTTCTTGAGCAGAATTGAAATGAATAGTTCAACTTTTCAGGTTACTTTCTTTTTTCAAATTAGACCAATTTAAATGTGACTGTAGGTGGACAAAATTACGTTGACTGAAACGCAGCAAAATTCGATGCCGTTTTTTATGAGGGTAATTTCCAGTCAAACACATTCAATAAATATCTTAGAATGCAAAATTTACTGAGAAACCAGCTTTCAATTATAAATTTTTCTCAGAGTGATGTAGCTGTCTTTTTTAGAGACTAGGTTGCACAATGCAAAGTTTGGGTTGAACGGTTTTAATGATTGCCTGTTTTTTTCTGTTTTTGTTTACTGGAATTTTCACTAACCTGTGACTCTAATTCCCATTTCAGATGAATTATACTTAGCAGTGACGAAATGAAAACTCGTTAGCAATTGAAGCACAAATTTCAACTGTTGTCAAGAGGGAACAGTGTTAAAAAGAAACAAGACTCTCTAGCTCTGCAAAAAAATCACTATTGATTTCCAAATTCATCGCCCAGACTCTCAAACTAAATATTTTGGAATTTTTGTGCTTTTTACTGTCTGTAGATTAAATCTTTCATCCTTTAGCATTGAAAAAGTGTGCCTTGAAATTATGTGACTATGTGGTTGCTTAATGGTTCGTATCTGATAAACACTCTTGCTGTTTTGGAAATGGTAATGATGTACAGGAAACGTCTTTTTTTCTAATTGCATTTTGTTAAATAATTGCATTCTGAAAAGCAACTGCTTTTAAATAATTGCATTGAGTTCAAACAAAATAAATTTCATCTCACGGGAGGCTGGTAGAACAAACCATTTTTTGTGGTGTTTAATTGTAAATAAATTACCATAAAGAAGTAATTTGGAGTTATCACTTTTTATCCGCCCGAACGGTGAAAAATGCAAACCTGTTCATGCAAGCCTGCTAAACTGCTCATTTGTATAATCTCATCCATTTAACGCCCCAACAGGACTAAAAATTCGTTAAAAAAAGAAGTCAACAAAATTCAGTTCATTATTGCACTAGTTGTGAATAATATACAAAAATATCAACTGTTTTGATTACAAGTCCCTAGTTTAACTCTCACAAATCAAATTTCTGTCCATAGGAAGCTTTTTTAAATTTTCAGATGATTGTTGTTTTCTCAAAAGTTATTAAATTTATAAAGATTATATAAAGCTTCCAATTTCTTCAAAAAGCCAAAAAACTCTTTAATAAAGAGCTTAAAAAGTTGGAAAACTCTTTGCTAATTGTAACCTTTAGCATTATCGATAACAATGGGAGCTGTATATTATGTAAACACTGCGTTGTTTTTTGAAGAGTTGTTCTTGTTATTTTTAACAAAAGGCAAAAAATTTGGAAAAATGATAATCTTCGGGGAGAAATAACTAACTTTTCGTTCAAAGTGTTATCCAAAACAAGATATCCTGCTGATACGCTAAAAATCTTCCTTTTTCAAACAGGGCTCTAGATAGGTAATTGATATTGATAAAACATCAGAGAAATTAGCTCCTACGTGGTTTGTATAAAAATATCCAATATATACAAGGGACTGTCCAAATGGACAATGGATGAAATAAAGTCTAAAGTTTAGGAAACTTTCTTAATAAAAACATACGTATTGAATGATAATCAAACTAAAAAGAGTGACGCAAACTCATCAGTTGTCGAAAAAGTTACGGAAGAAGTTAAAACCAAAACTCCGGATGACGTGTAGTCAAACTGGCACCAGTATTCTGTCCAGTTCTTTTTTGATTGAGAGTAATTAGTGGCATATTGACATCACTTGACAGAATGACACAAACAAATAAAATAATAGTTGAATTAGTTCTCTCTTTTATGGAAAGTTTCAATTTCAGTAGAATTAAGAAAAGAAAATAAAAAATTTTACAATTGACTCCAAGGTTACTCCGTGTCCTAGTCCAGGCCTCGATTTAGTGAAAGACATTAAAAGTCCAGTATGAGTGGTCAAATAAGGACACAAGTAATTTGCTTCAACATCCATCACCTAGAGTCGTCCACCCTGACAAAGTCGTCTATGAAGAAAAAGTTGAAGGCAAAACTGAACAACCTGAATAGGATAATCTAACAGGAAACGCAAAACTGAAGGTCAATTCACCGAATTGTTGTAATAAAGTTGACGAAATTGGTATCCTTTGGGGAGACAAGCCTTGAAACATGTGATATGGAAACCATTTCGATGCTCTACCTATCTAGTGGAGCAGAAGGAAGACGGATTATCAACAGCAAACACCCCCACCTGGAAATTGAGAAAAAACAACCAAACAAATAAGTGAAGCAATCGAAAAATCATTCATTCTTAATGTAAGATAGATTAACACAATTATGTACTTTTCGCCTCAAAAAAAATGAAGGAAAAGATGGCCGTGGAAAATTTCTATGGCCGTTTGAAGGAGCAACCGGAAAACTGTAGACCGGGTGCCGAAGAGAAATCGATCATCTTGATATCTTCACCAGCAAAGTAACAAACTCGACGCACACAGAAAGCTCCTCGAAATACTGTCTCCTGAGAAAGCGTTTGAAAAGGCATTACAGACGGAATCTAGAATCAAAAACCAACAGCGAATCAACCTAAGCTGGTTTAATCATAATTATACAGCAAAGTTGCTGAGAAATTTTGGAAATGGAAATCGCAACGCAAATAACTACTAAAATTCTCATTTGTTTTGCAAAACAAATGAGAATTTTAGTAGTTATTTGCGTTGCGATTTCTCCCAAAACAAATCCACAAAAACTTGGCTCAATGTTGGCCACAATAGGACAGTATACTAGACATACACCATAAAGAAAAGTGCCATGGTAAAAAACAATAATTACCGCGAAATGGCCAATCAGTTTGCAAAGCTACGCCGATTACCAAAGAAACAACAAACTCAACAACAAACTTCATCTCGTCAAATCAATCTGAATCAGTCAGAAAACGACTAAAAAAATGAGGTTTATGAAGAAATCCTTATCAACATCTGAAGTTACCGGGAACTTTTTTGTTAGGTATATAACTGCCGTACAACGGTTCATCAGATGATGTATATTTTGCCGAAGGCGCCGAAATATCGAGCGTTGAGGCCGCAAAATTGGAACATTTGAATAAATTTTCAGCACCGCCAAGATTAACTCAAGGAGTGTTTGTAGCATCATGAAGCAAACATTGTCCAAAAAATTTGACCGTTTTTCTCAAAACATTCGCCAACGAATCAATTAAAGTAATCGGCAGATTAAGGACTTCAGTTAAATGTAACAACCGGGAAAGCAAAGACGCATGTTTAAAGATCGTTGAGGAGTGTCACAATTTAATAGTGCGGCGAGACCAGTTCAAAGATCTGGGACGATCAGGTGTACAGCAACAGTCAAGTAAGGCCAGTCAATTAATAATATCTATGATCCTACACAGTGTCTCATAAAACAGGCAATCGCTTTCAGATTTCTCCGCTTAGTTACAAGAACTGGTTCATCAGTATCAGTTGTTGCAAAATCGAATTCCCACAAAAAGTACTCAATAAAGCATCGAAATGGTAGAAGTTTTTATTTACTTTACAATCCAAAGTTAATAAGAAAAATATTTGCCTACAAAAATAATGCCACATCGAAAAACTCTCAATCTGTTTTGGTAAAATTTTTTCGCCCATAGTCATTACTTTGGAAAAAGACCACTCAGTTAAGTTGGCATTCTACTCCAAAATCCTAAATAACGCCATCCACAAAAATTTTTAATGCTTACAGATTCCTCATCACAAAATCTCACAGCAACAGAAAACGGATAGAAATCATACTTTTCTACAGTTCACTTGACATGTGTATATATTTTATGAACATTTACATGAAAATTCATCAAAACATTGCACCTTCAAATTTAAAAGGTGATTTAAAATCTATCAGACATTCCAGCAGTCTTTCCCAAGGCAATTGTTTGTATAAAAAACAGATTTTGGTTTTTGGTTGATATAATCATAGTTTATATCGGATTAAAAGGAGAACACCAAAAACGTTGATCGATGTTTCAAAGGACTAGAAAAAAAAAACAATCGTCGTATCAATCTTCGAAAACAATCTCCGTATTAACCTTCGTAGCAATCTTCGAAAAAAAAATCTGCCAAGTCAGAATTTGAATAGCTGGGATATTAATTCTCACAAACCGGGATTTCGCACACCGATTCAAAGAGCGCTGCTTTTTTAGCAGGTCCACCGCCAAATACCATCAAACGTTTAAGATCATTTTCAGCTACATCCAAAACAAAAGTAAATTTATACCTGAATAAAAACAATCAAGTCATCCCCTGCAAACGCTTATAAAAATTATACTCAAATTTGTTTGGAGAGATAAAAAACATGAAAAACGTTGCAATAAAATAGAGAAACAAAATTGCATCTATCACTAAAAAGTGTCATTATAATCCCAACTATGAAGTTAGAGTAAAATGCGACGCATCTTGATCAGGACTTTTGAGCAAATTACTTTTGCGCAGATTACTAAGGATGGTTGGAAACTTTTAGCATTGACCTCCAGATTCCTAAATTCTACCAATGACAGCTAGAGTTTACACCAAATAAAATCTTTGGGAATAGTTTGGTCAACTGATAGTTTCAATTATGTCAAAAGTAAAGCAGGTCAAATTAACCAAACAATAGTCAATTTTCTGGATGGGTAGATCGAATACTTCCGTATGATTGCACAATTGAACAATTAGCTATGGCGAATTGGGACTAATTGTTATAATTCCCCTATTCCTTTTTCAAAACTCAACAAGATCTCCACCTACGACGAAGCTGTCTCTACATACAAAAACGCAATTCTCTTCATCCCATGAAGCAGTTACTACATAATAATTAGCACACAACTGATGAATTATATAGGGAGATTGCATCGCCTATTTCCATTTCAGTTCAAAATATTAACTATGCAATACGTAATCCCTTCTTTTTTAGGAGTAATTTTTCATTTAATTTTAGTGCACTTATATTGATAAAATCGGAATCCGGTTAATGTGAACAATATGATGAAATAAATCAAATATGTACTAATTTTAACATCGAATCAAGCAAAAACTCTATAAATCTTCAGTTAAGCGCAAAACCAACGTTTTCTAATTATAAATAGAAGGCAAACAACACCCAATCTATACCTGCTCACAATTTACATCACAATCTGCACTCACAAACGATTAACTCAAATATTGCATAATGCCTCGTGACAAATCATCTAAAGTTTAAAACCTCGCTAAATTGTGAGTCACGTTCAATAATGATTTGGAATCGGATTTTCAGTCTGTAGACACTGTGATTTGCGAAAATATCAACCTGCAGAAACTCCTCAGTTAACTTGTCGAATGTATCAGGAGAACTGACAGAGATGGTTGGGAAAACTGCAGTAAACATCTGCTGGCCATTTTGACAGGGAGGGCGGCAATCTTGAAGGAGGTGGGGGATGATGCGGTCCAAGGAGAGGAACTGAGGCTAAAAGAAATTATTCCTTACATTCGCACTACGTGATAGAATTCACAGTGAAGTATGGATGTTTGTGCAAAGATGAAAAATTGTCATTCCAAAAGCAATTAACGATATTGAGTTGGAAGATTCAATAATTTAAAATCGGTAATTCCGCGTGAGAAACGGTCACCATTAATTGACTTAATTTGACTGTTGAAATCTTTAACAACACTGCTGGCCCTAACGTGCTAAAATTTTGAAAACCATGTGTTCATTACAGCGGAGTCCCAGGATCTGTAATATTTGAGCAAGCTAAATATCAGACCGGGAAACTACTCAAATTGGTTGCATTGAAAACATCAATGATGCTATCTATCCCCATGCTAAAGGCAATAGTGCTATTCGACTTGAAGAACGACTCATTCGAGCAACTCATAGACAATAGTTTTGTGTGAAAAATACACGCAATTGTTCAAAACTTAAAAATATGCAAAGAAAAAACAACAAATATAACGCCATTGGAAGCCCATTTCGGTCGAGCTTGTAAAGCACCTATTTTAAACATCGCATCAAAGCCAGATAGTAGAAACTTAAATTACGAAATCGTTTGCAGTCATTATCTAGACGACCACAGATTTGCGGGCCGATCAAACCTATCAGCCGCACAAAAAGGGCAATACTGGAGCTTGTAGTGATACAGAAATTTAGAAGGTCATTTGCGCTACAACTAACGAAGCTTAGAGAAACAGTTCCAGATGCAAGATGCAGAAACAGCTTAATGTGGTCGGAGAATGCCCCGCGTTTGATACCAAGATCAGAACATAGAGCATAGGTCAACCTTGCGAGAAAAATCAACGATAGCAAGAGGCAGAAGCCGACTTTAGATGGACTTTACGATGTTTCAGCCACAAGAAGCACATTGTTAAAATGAGTCCTGCCAGGAGCATCATAGAACAGCCAAACAAACCTGAAGTTCGGGATAGCAAATCGGATATCGTGAAGTTTGGGACAGAGGAACCCAAAGTTTTTGGACAACTTACAGCGCCGACCTTCCGAAATTAATCAACAAAATTAGGATTAAAAAGCGCTAACGAAAAATGGGCCTCCTCCACAAGATAAAACGTGATAAGAAAATCGATTAATCAAATCGAGCGGAGTCGATGTGAGTGTTATATCTACAAAATCTTGTATATCTAGAAGTATCAATGTTGCCAAATCTCTGAAGATGCGTATTTCAAAACGAAGTCCCAAATACCATGATGCATTTTCAAATTGAACCGAAATAAGGTATATTGCTCACAATAGCGACTTTGCGCCTGGAGGCCGAACAGTCATTGACTACAATAATTCCAAAAACATTAAGAGCAGCACAGACGTCGACTGAAAACTCGGGAGATTCGGATCTTTCTTCTACTAATCGCCAAAACAAAAGGCAAAAGAAAAAAAAAGAGACAACAATTTCATTACAAATGCAAAATGGAATCGAACACATTCACCGAACTGAGAGGTACAATGATCCAATAATGTATATTACACCTACGTTAGTAGTAACGTGTTCCCAAACGAATCCACATGAATGCTCTACTTACTGCCTAAATGCCAATTTAACAATAGAAAAAGGAATGTTTGTGTTAGAAGCTGCGAAAAAAGCAGTAAACAGCTATAAACTACTCAATTTCATTCAATTACCACAGAAAATCTGATATACTATATAAAGCCAGTGAATAAGTAATAACTTTCTGATTTTATTTTATATAATTTTCTTATTCGATTTTTTTCTCTGCCGGAGGAGAAATATCATGCGGCCATGACATTCCCAATGTTATATACTTAATTCAGTGCGGTTTATTTAGTTCCATTCCATTTTATGCCTTCTTGCAATTTTTTTCATTCACATAGTAGACAGGATATCGGGACTCCTTGTCTGTTCACATGGTAAGCAAACTTCAAACTCCTCTTTTGGTGTATGATCAACTTATGGTCAATTTCATTTCCCTAAACTCTTTTAAATACATTCATTCTTCTAAGTTGTTCATCAAACGTCAATTGTTAAGTTAATGTCAAATGATCTGCCTTTTTTCAACTAGAATCAAGATTTCCCGCTGGTGCGCTAAAAGTCTTCTTTTTCAACATGACTGTACATAGGTCATCAATATTGATCAAACCACAAGGGAAAACTTTTCCTACGTAGTTTGTATAAAACGATTCAGGGAATAAAATACAACTGTTCAACTGGACAATGGGTGAAAAAAAGGGGTCGAAACTTCGGGAGATTTTCTTCATAAGAACGAGAGTGTAGAACGATAAGCAAGTAAAAACAGTGAAAGAAGCTCATCAACTTTCAAAAAACAAGAGAAGAGTTTGCAGCCAAAACTCCAATTATGAATGGCATATGGCTTTTACTTATACTGGCGCCCGTTTTCTTGAAGGCAAATCAGATCATGCTGACATCACGTAGTAGTATCACACTGTCATACATGAAGTATCGTGCAGAAAAAAATAAAAGTTTTTTATTTTAATTCATTTTTTAACCCCTCATGTTGTCGATGATTATATCTAGCATTTGATTATTAGTCTGACAACTACCTATCGCACTGCTGAACAACTGTGTAATCATATTTTATAATGACTTGCAAAACTGACTTCAGTTGACTAATTCAAGCCATGCAGTTGCACTACGCTTTCCAATAACAAATTAAAAGTCCGAATACAGGAAATTTGAAAGTGGTACTCGCTCCGCGAAGCTCACTCACAGAAATAAATGCACACATCTGCCTTGCAAATACACATTAACAGCTCTCCCACACTGCTTAGCGCAGCCAGCCGCTAATAATTGTACAGCTCCTGAAATTGATGCTTTTTGGGAGAAACCGACACCAGATCCCCCATTCCACTGGGATAAAAGTTGTCGATCTTGTCATCCTTGCTCAGTAAAATTTTGTGATAGACAAACTACTTTGCCAGAAATCCGAAGCAGTACAACTACCACTTTAGCTTTTTTACGAAGAAAAAATACCCGGATCATCAGCACAGTAGGATCGAGAATGAAATGCACCAAACTCACAACTCACAGCAGAAGATGAACTGGCAGAACATATGCCCTGGACTCTCGCAGATAGTATAGCTGTTTCTCTTCTCTATTTGTGCATCTGAGCAGAGGCCCGACGGGTTTTTTTAAATGTAAAAACTCACACACTACAGTTAACAGTCGAAAAAACAAGAAGTTTAGGGCCTTGAGGAGGAAGTGATCATTAGACCGCGCGACATGACACTCGATATTCATGTGTTCTTGATCACGAAGCAATGAGGAGGAAAAACAGTGTATGACTTCTGCGGAAAAACAGAGAACTCGCTGTGAATTGCGATTCTGAGAAAAAGAGAAGGCAACAAATCATGACGTGTTCATTACGAACCTCATCTACCTAGACATCCAGAAGAATCTTCTGAAAGAGATGATGTAGTGTTGCAAAGCATTTGGGTTCAGCATCAACATGCAGTTTCGTATGCGCAACCAAAGCAAAATCCAGACGCACGTTAGCACGCGGGTTGCGACAAGCGTGGAAACTAATCATTCTCGTCCAATCTATCGCCCACCGAATTGGTAGACTCGCTATACTCACCCAGACACAGGTTCCCGAACGCCCGCTTCTCACTCCTAGTATTGTGGTATACCCTAGTCAGCAGGACATAAAGAAAAGTGTATACCTCGTGTTAAACAGTGTAATAAATGTGGATTAGCAAATGTCTTGGATAAAATTTGAGGAAGGCCTTGAAATTTTAAACAATCATCTAAAAAACAACGCAATAAAATTTGTAAAAGCAGTTGATCAAGAAAAGGCAATGGAAAACTTGGTCAATTTTGTGGAGTATGAAACTCTCGGCCCTGAACGATGGCAGTATGGTGGAAGTCATCAAAGATAGCGGCAGAAAAAGCTCCTGAGTATGGCAACAAAAATCGGCCACACGGCTGTCACTATATTAGTCTACTCCGGAAATGTCTTCAGAATTTCGAACTTAGCACTTACAGTGCAAGTCGCTCACTCTTCCAACAAAGCCTCCTAGTTAACGAAAACTTGTCATCCACAGCTACGAAAGTTTGAGACCACCAACAAGCCTATCGAAATCATTGGACAAATCAGATATCCAATATCGAGCAACGGTTGGAACACTAAAAAGTCTGACTTCATAGCAGTGCCTGTTGATTTGCGACTGCCGATTCAAAGAAATCTCTTCAAAAAATTTAGGACTCTGCATTATGAAATCTACTTCTCCTCTTGCATGTAACTCTGCAAATAATTTTAGTAGTGAGTGACCTATAAAGATCCGCGTTTAAAAGCATATTCTAAAATTATAAATCGCATTGAGTGTTCGACGTGACATGTAGTTCGCTGAAGAACTTTCAAACAGTTCAAAACGAAATATTAAAAGGAAGGGGGATTCCATTCAACATGCAACAAAAAGCAAACACAGAATCACGAAATTTGACTGAAAGACAACTTACTGAAAAACTGAGAAGCTGTTCTGAAAAAGTTTCCAAATCCCGAAGTGTAGTCATAGTAAATCGATATCTGTCTATGAATTTAGCATTAGACTCTAAATTTCGTAATGAAGCCAATCACAACAACAAATACCAATTTCTTCTGACATACGCTTGTCGATTCAATTTCTCAACAATTTAGTGATCCCATGTCGCAAGATACAACTAAGTCTCTACTTCTGACTTGATATACGCGTACAGCTAATTGGATTTAGATCCAGATATTTATAAGCTTTGCAATTTCAGTTTAAATGGTGTCGACATGACAGGTACCTACGGATCTGAATGCGATTTCAATAGACTCGCAGATATGCCAGCCAAGTTTCCGTATTGAAATGTATTAAACGACTAGATCTAGAAAATTGTAGTATCAATATTCCAAACCGCCACTTTCATAAAAACGAAAAAGATTAGGCGAGGGTACAACTTTTTACACACTAGTAATTTGCACCTGGAAAGCAAAAAAATCTGCGATTTTAACTCTTGAACCAACGGAGGTGTTCAAAGAGCTGCGACGCTTTCTGGGTTCGGTTCATTATAATATTAACTTCTTCCTAATTTTGCCCAAATTTGCAATCCATTCCGTCCTGATTTAAGAAAAAATGAAAAAATCACCTGGTCTGACGTTCATGATTAACAATTTACTGGTTGGAAATTGACTGCCTTTGCCTCTTGATTCCCGAACTTTTTCAAAGAACGCCATAGCAAAAAGAAGTAAGATGTATTTTTAAGAGTAATTAGATGGACAACAATTTAAAATTATTACAGATCATGGAGCTCAACTTTCCATATTAAAAGAACATTGCTCTTACAAACCCACGCGCATGTTTCTCACACAATCTCATTCCGTACCAATATGGAACATTTTCCCTACGGTAAAACGGGTTTTGTTGCCTAAATATCACGCCACGCATTCCAAAAAGCCAGATTAAGATCTGCCTATGACAAAGAAATTACAGTTGCAAAACTAAAACTGATATCTAATACTGTTAAATTTCTTAATTTAAATTTCCCTACATCTGCAACACATTTGCAATCTCTGTATTTAGCGGAAACCGACACCAAAAACTGTGTTGGTTGCTTGACTCAAGAATTGTCACGTCTTTTCCAAAACTTTCTCTAGACTTGTCAAGTCAAGACCAAGATATGACTCAAGACTTGCCAGGACTTAAGACTTGAATCAAGAATTTCCAAGTCTGAAAAGCAACAAGATCAGAGTAGTGAAACAGTACTGAACCGTGACTTGCAATTTCACAGAATCAGTACTAATAAGCACTCAACGTTTAATCAGGAAAGCTACATATCTTTACAGTCATTTGGTCGCAGAATGAGTTTTTTTGGGTTTTTGCAAAATTTTGACGTTCAGATTTTGTAGTCACCTGGCTGCTATTGGTTAGTGTTCATTAGTGTAAACTTTCAATAAAATCATTTTTTAAATAGGCTCTCATCTTTCAGGTATACATATTTGAATTGTTCTTAAATAAATTGATGAAATTTACAGCTGAAAATTTATTATGCCTCAATTTCTAAATCAATTTGTTGTATTTAAAGTGCAAAAAAGTTCTTTGTTTCACGTTCGTTTGATCGAAGAAGTACTTTGAAATAATATTGCCATGCATACAACAAAGCGAAGACTTGTTTACGGTTTGTATTACTTTGTATAAAAATTTTTAGCCAAGTTTTGATTAAAATAATTAATTTTGAAAGAAGGAAACGCCAAAAAAATACAGTCAATTGATACGATACAATTATAAAAGCAAAAAATATATATTTACAAGATGTGACAAAAACGTGATCCCGCAATGTTTTGTACTACCAATATGAACCAATAAGTGAAATAAACACCTCCAAAGAAGTTAAAACATATCGAAAAAAAATTGAAGATTGATGAAAATGTTGACATGTCATAATTTTCTCACGGAAAATCTTCATACATTTTCAATTTTATCTATTATAAGACTTTGACTCCTTAACTTATTGTTTAGGGCTCGGTTTACTTCTTGGGTCCGTTTCAATCATATATATCAACTCGGTTGTATAGAGGAATTTCCAACACAGTATTGTTCATATGCTAATAGCTCCCTTGCAAAAGCAACCTTAAAAAATTACGTTGGCTAAGCATTTCAACTTAAAACATGTACTAGAACAAGCATTAAGTATCAATTAAATATGTATGTAGTATATACATGTATTAAGTATGTATTAAAGTATCTTGGACAACTAGATCTAGAAAATTGTCGTAAGAACATGCCAAAATGCCCTTTTCTTAAAACGGAAAAAAGGCTAAGGTATCAAATTTCACAAACTGATTTTTTGTCCCTGGAAAGCAAAACATCTGCGATTATAGTTCTTGAGCCCCAAGAAACACTCAAAGAGCTGCAATCCCCCAAGCGTTGGGTACGTTATGTTAGTAAATTGATTCCTAATCTTGTCCAACTTCGTAATCCACTCTTCATTTACGAAAAATGAAGAGTTCACCTGGAGTTAAATTTATGATAAGCATTTAGCCGAGACAAAATATCGCATTGAGAACGCCACTAAAAATTCAATTACAACCACGACTCTCAAAATTCACGTTAAATGCAACGCATCACGGTCTGGCTTAGGCGCTTCACTGGAGAAACTCATTTTAGATGGTCGGAAAATTTATCCTAAATTTTAATTCGTATTGGATTTCGAAACCCTTAATTAGTTCGATCAAAATCTCATGAAAAATTTCAACCGAAATTTCAAGAGGACGATGGATTCGAGTCCAATCAAAATATCATAAAATGTTAACATAAATTGACGGAGTTTGATTCAAGGAAACTCCTTGAAAAACTGAAAAGCTGTTTCGACCAATAGTTCATATTCCCAATAGAAGTTGAACTGAAACGCTACTAATCTATCAATTTAGCATTGGGCTATGAAGCTGGTAAAAATGTCTTTCACAACAAAAAATACAAATACCGAAAACCGATACGCTTGTGGTTTTCATTTCTGAACAATTTAGTGATCCCGTGTCACAACATACAAAATAAGTTTTCTCTGTTGACTTGATGTACGAGTACAGTCAAGTAAATTTACATCCGGATGACGCTAAATTTTGAAATTTCAGTATAATTTGTGGCGACATGGCAGGTACATATAGACCCAAAAGTAGTTCCTATGGGCTCGCAGATATGCCAGCCAAGCATTCGTATTAATTTATCTTAAACATTTAAATCTAGAAAATCGTCGTATTAATATGTCAAAATGCCATTTTCATAAAACCGAAGATGATTAGAGCTACTGAAAAAGTTTTCATATCCCGAATTGTAGTCACAGTAAGACAAGATTTGTCTATGAATTTAGCTTCAGATTCTAAGTTTCATAATAAAGCCATTCACAACAATAAATACCAATATCCTCTGACATACGCTTGTCGATTCGATTTCTCAACAATTTAGTGATCCCTTGTCGCAAGATACAACTAAGCCTCTACTTCTGACTTGATGTACGCGTACAGTTAATTGGATTTAGATCCAGATGTTTCTAAGCTTTGCTATTTCAGTTTAAATGGTGGCAACATGACAGGTACCCATGGATCTAAAAGCAATTTCTATAGACTCGCAGATATGCCAGCCAAGTGTTCGTATTAAAATGTCCTAAACTACTAGATCTAGAAAACTGTAGTATTAATATACCAACTGCCATTTTCATATAACCGAAAAAGATTAGGCTAATTATCTTTTTTTACAAACTGGTATTTTGCCCCTGGCAAGCAAAGCATCTGCAATTTATACTCTTAAACCGCCAAAAAACTCAAAGAGTTGCGACCCTTTCAGGGCTCGGTACATTATATTAGTAGATTTTTTCCTATTCTTGCCCAACTTTGTAACCCACTCTTCAATTACGAAAACTGAAAAGTTCTCCTGGACTGAAGTTCATGATGAGCTTTTTGTTGAGACAAAAAACTGCATTGCGAACGCCACCAAAAAATACCACTACAACATCTACTCTCGGAACGCTTGTTATGTGCGACATATCACGGTCTGGCTCAGGCGCTTCACTGGAGCAACTCATTTTAGATGGTTCAAAAACTTACACCAAAAATTTAATTCGCGTTGGATGTTGAAAATCTTATGTAGCTCGTTCACAATTTCATAAACATTTCCAACCGTAACGTCAGAAGGGGCGATGGAGTCGATTCCAATCATTATACCATATAAAAATAACATAAAATGACAAAATTTGTTTGGTGGAAAACTCATTGAGAAACTGAAAACCTGTTACGAAAAATATTTCATATCCCCAATGATAATCACAGTTTGTCGCAACCAATCTATCAATTTAGCATTAGACTATCAATTTTGTAATAAAGACTTTTAAGACAATAAATACCAAGTGTCGAAAAGTGATACACTTGTCAATTTCATTTCTCAACAACTTAGTGATCCCCCGTCGCTACGTACAACCTAAGTCTACTCTTCTGAATTTATGTACGCTTACAGTCAAGTAAATATACATCCAGATGCTGATAACTTTTACAATTTAACTATAATTATTGGCGACAGGACAGGCACCAATAGATCTAAAAGTGGTTTCCATGGACGCACAAACATGCCAGCCAAGTATTTGTATTCAATTTTCCTGAACGCCTAGATCTAGAAAATATTTGTATTAACATGCCAAAATGCTATTTTCATAAAACTGAAAATGAGTAGGTTAGGGTATCACTTTACATGAACAACAGTTCAAAGTTATTACAGATCATTGAACTTCAGTTTCCATATTAAAAGAACATCGCTCTGACAAAACCTTTAGGATCCGCCTCGCACGCTTGTTTCTCACGCGATCTCATTCCGCACTAATTTTCTACGGAACATTTTTCTTCCGGTAAAATGGGTTTTGTTGCATAAATATCTCGCCACGCATTCGAAAAAGGCTAAAAAATCTACCTATGACAACGAAATTATAGTTGCATAACTGGAACTGATATCTAATAATACAATTTTTCTCAATTTTAATTCTCCTACATCTGCACCACATTTGCAATCTCTGCATTTAGCGGAAACCGACACTAAAAATTGTATTGATGGTTTGACTCAAGAGTTGTTAAGACTTAGCCAAGACCTGCTCAAGACTTGTCAAGGTTACACCAAGATATGACTCAAGACTTGCCAAGACTTAAGACTTGAATCAAGACGTTCTTAGTCTAAAAAGTGACAAGATCAGAGCAGTGATACAGTACTGAACCGTGACAGGCAATTTCACACAATCAGCACTGATAAGGACTTAAATTTTAATCCGAAAAGTGAGATATTTTAGTCATTTGGTCACAGAATGAGTTTTCTTAGGTTTTTGCAAAATTCTGACGTTCAGATTTCTCAGCCACCTGGCTGCTATGGGTTAATGTTCAGTAGTGCAGACCTTGAATTTATTAATTTTTTTAACTAGGCTCTCATCTTTCAGGTATCAGTTACTTGAATTGTTCTTAAATAAATTGAAGCAGTTAAGAGCTGAGAATTTATTATGCTTCAAATTCTAAATCAACTTGTTGTATTTAAGGGGCACAAAAATATGTTTCACGCTTGTTTGATTGAAGATGTACTTTGAAACAAACTGGCCATGCATAATGGCTATGCTTTTTTGTTCCGACCCAATTTAGTGGAGGAGGATCTAAAAGCGCGGCTAAATTTTTTTCCGGTTCAGTCAATTTTGGACGAGTGATATGTTCATCGGTATAACCATGTTATTCATTAGTTGTGAATGGTATCATTAGAAAACCATGCAGCGTAGAAAAACCAATAAAAAGAGTTTTATTTTTTGTTTTTTCTTTTCAGGCAGTATGATATCCGCTGGTTTTGCTCACGCTTTCCAGAGTTTTTGGAGTTTTAAAACTGGAAAAACTACTAGCTATAATTGAACGCGCACCAATATCATGGCTACTTTAGGCTCCTCGTGGTTTTTGACAATCAACAATTGTTGCAATTCTTTTTGGATACCCAGATAAAATTTCACGGCTTTTATGGCTTCCATAGTGTTCTTAGAAAAACTCGAATTGAATTCTTGTATCGCCTGTCTTTACTGTTTTTATTCAGTTTCGTGACTGAATATCAATGATAAAAGAACCATTTGACTTCTCTAAATTGTATAAGTGAACCTATTTAATCTTTTCAATTGAAAACCATTGACTCCTATTGCTTTGAACGGCTTTGCGTTTTATTTGGAAATCTCAGTTGTCTTTGAATTTTGCATTTAGCTCTAAAATCCATCAGTTTGTTGCTTAGTATCTGTGATCACAGGTCGCATTTTCTTTCTAGAGAATGAAAATTTGATTATATTAGTGGTTGTAATATTTAAGTAATGTTTTCATGGCTTCAGTTACCTTGAGTATTCATTTTTTTGCGTTTTTGTCTTTACCCATTTTTGAGGTTGTTTTTTTTCGCCTTATCAGATTATCGCCTTAATCCTGTTCTCTTAACTACTTCGAAATTGATTCCCTGGAATAAAATAGAATGAATTGTCGATTTTTTTATTTTTTTAATCTTGTAGTTAATTTTTTACTTTTTTATCATTTTGACGAAAGAAGTTTTTTTCGGTTGATAGCTAAAGGCAACAAAAGAACCTGGAATTGTATCGTCTTTGAAAATGATGATCAGCTTTTTAAACTCTTCCCTCTTTGTCCTTCTCTTTACAGCTTGTAACTCATTCAAACTAAGGACATGTCCCTTCCACTTTTTAAAGAAGCTGATTCTCTTGTATTGTTTACACGTTGGCAGTTGAAGGTTTTACGGCTTTTACATTATGTTATTTTGAAAACTTTTTTGACTTCTGACACCTGTCACTCTTTGTGGTTTTCATTGGTTGTATTTTTTGCATTTTCGGCTCCATTGACGGCCCATTGATAACCAAAGGTGACCGAATTGACTCTTCATTTTCTCTTCAATTGATAGTTAATGATTTTATTGTTTTCAACAAAGGAGAGCAAAGTAAACACATATTTGTGAGAATTGTTGATTTTTATTTTTATTTCAGCCTTTATTCGTTGTTAATTGGTAGTATTAAGAAATGTTCTTCAATAACACGAGGGCACAACTGGCTTCCTGTGAAAGTACAAGTTAGTCTACTGTGTTTATAATGGTTGAAAAATAAATGTTGATATTACTTTTGAATTAGTTTGTTTTAAAAAACTAGAGATATTTGAACGTTGATCTTTCTTTTAGCTTGTTTCTTTCAATTTTTGGAATAATTTTAGTAAACACAGGATACGTCTTCTCTCTAGGGAAAATTTATTTTAACTGATTCTTTTTTAATTAACTATTTTTTTGCCGCTGACGCTTCGAGATATTAAGAAATTTTTGTTTTCTAAAAATTTGACAATTTTGAAGTACTTTTTGTTTTCTCATCGAGTTACAACATCAATGACGCTTCATTAGGGTTTTTAAAAAATAAGTGTTTGAACGTATAAAGTGTCATAATGAAGAACTCACGGTTTCAACATCTTCGATGCCATTTTCTCACAAGTTTTAATTGAGTTTTTTGCTTTTTGGTTGTTTTTGTCTCTTTTTGCATTCGTATGACAAAATTTTGATAACGACAGGCCTCAAAGGTTTCCTATGGATTAAAAAATTATATTCTTAGTTTCAGTTAATAGCTTTAGATTTAGTTCAAAATCAATGTTTTTGAAAATAAAAACGTATTTCAAATTTGCGCTTCTGTGTTTATTTTGCCGACTTGTTACCCCTGTCTCATTGAGGACCTGACCCTTAGATTTTGTATATCTAAGAGTAAAGTGTTAATAATGCTTTATACGCTGATCTGATACTCCATTGGTTGCTTTTAGACTTTTGCATGATTCTCTCTGATGCCATTTTGAATTTGTTTTTTAGTGGTCAATTAATAAAATAATTAAAAACCTAATTAAAGTTTGCTTTTGATAATAAGCTCCTCCTAATTTCATCAATGTCTGGTCTCACTAGCTCTCAAATATGGTATTTTATAAATCAATATCCCACTGATGACTGGTACCCAAGGCTCTGATGCACACACAAAAATCTATGTAGAAATTTCATGTGAAAGTTGGTGGCTGTTACCACTTTGTTCTTTTTTGGTCTTCTTTTTTTTCGAATTGCTACTGAGTCTCATTAAACACAAATCCAATCTGCTTTGAATGGAAGCCGAAGTTGATGTGTTTTTCCTCAGTTTCATCAGGCGCTATTTTTGACTATTTTACTTTTTTTTATCAGTGTTAGTACAATAGAGAAAAGTATGGGAAACATTTTCGAGTATGAGTGTAACAGATATCGAGTTTGACCGCATTTAAAATTTTGGTTGTTTTGTTGCTTGTGTTGTCTCGTATTCTTATTGATGGCAGATATGACATCAGTTATGGCATCTTATCGATGGCAAGGATTTTGAAGCGTTTACCAGATAAAAGCAAAATTTTTCAAAAATTAATGTAAATGTATGAAAATTACTTTACGGTTATGCGAAGCTAATAACGTTCAATATTGTAAATCAAGCTGAAAAGCATTTTGGTTAATTTTTTTCAGCTGTCGGCTTCAAGTGGCGTCAACTTTTCTTGGTTTAAGTTTTATTATTTCAAAAACGAAACGAAAACAACGCATGAATGTTTATAGAGTTTGAAAATTGTTCAGGCGATAGCAATGAATGTCTAGATTGAATTTTATAA
The DNA here is from genome assembly GCF_964194025.1 of Convolutriloba macropyga. Lineage (NCBI taxonomy): Eukaryota > Metazoa > Xenacoelomorpha > Acoela > Convolutidae > Convolutriloba > Convolutriloba macropyga. Next base: position 9,510,424 of record NC_134469.1, read on the forward strand.
ATGATGATTGGATGAACACGATTGTCACGTTTTTCCGGCGTTTTTTTAAAATAAAGTTCTGCAATAGATGCCCTTTGCTACGCTTCGTGATTTCACCTTTTCTGTGTATTTGTCTTTTGCCAGAACTTGACTATTACTAACCTGTCTCCTATTCAAAATATACCTGCTGTAACAACTCTGGAAGCTTATAACTCTGCTTAAATGACTCTTCTTGATACAAAACATAACGGTTGCGGAAATAAACCCCCACGGAAAAAAACCCACTTCTGTAACAACTCTGGAAGCTTATAACTCTGCTTAAATGACTCTTCTTGATACAAAAAATAACGGTTGCGGAAATAAACCCCCACGGAAAAAAAACCCACTTCATTTTAGATAGGAAATAAACCCCCACGGAAATAAACCCCCAATTTACTATTTAAGAGCTGCTCATTTAGCCATGCCTCGCAGGCATGGCCATGCCTCAGCGGCCCATGGGACTTGATATGAAACTATCACAACCGAACAAATTATAACGACCGAAATTCGATTTTAAAATGGGGGTTTATTTCCGTGGGGGTTTATTTACGTGGGGGTTATTTTCCGTGGGGTTTATTTCCTATCTAGAGTTAAGTGATGGTTTTTTCCGTGGGGGTTTATTTCCTAGACCCAAAAAATTAAGAACAAAGTCTTTATTCTGTGCAATTTAACAAAAATTTAATAATTGGGAAGTAATCGGTGTCTCTCACAAAACAAATAGGAAAACAGCTCAACAGGTTTTGATTTTCGCCAAAGTTTAAAATTACTTTTAAGTTGAGTCCAGATTTCTTTATTTGGCCTTTCGGTGCCAAAGTAGGAATTTTTGAGAATGCTAAAAGCCGCGCCTTTTTTCAGGAAGCCAGTCGGAAACATAAAAGATACGACTGTTTGACCAGTTATTATGGGAAAAGAGCACTGTGGTCGCTATTGATTCGCTCTCAGATGAGAGATGTACAACTAAAAGATGGCCGTTTATTCCTCAATTTCGGGAAAAGACAGTTTTTGTACAATAATTGAAAGATGATCAATCTCTCAAATTTTTACTAATTCCTTCACGTAGAGTAAACACTCGTTGTAATGTTTTAATTCAATGTACAAACAGAAAAATGTTTGTCTGATTTAAGCATGCTACTAATTATGCAATTTTGCTTCTAAAATTTGTAAGCTGCAAATAATACGCATCTCTGAAACCTAACGGCAGATATGTCAAAGACTATTAATCTTTCCAAATTCTTCTGTTTAATTTAAACAAATGCATTAATTGCGTCTGCTTCTGAGCACGGCTGCTGCAACGCCATCAATTTTATTAAATTTTTTAGTAATTATTCTACAAGAAAACAGGCAACAAAGTGTTTAATGATTGATAGGGAAAAACAAACAGTTTTTCACTATTGTCAAATTATGATTTGCAAAAAAGAGTTTTCTAGTTTTCCCCATTATTGCAATTGTCTAATCATCTCCGGTACTTTTTTGCACCTCTAGAGCAGCAGTAATCAACACCACGCCAGATCTTGCCAGATTTTAGAGTGTCCGAAGCTTCCACATATTTGGAAGCGACTGAGTGGGAACAAATACCTCAACAGTTGTTCCCACTCATTAAACGCAAATAATTGCTAACGAAAAGAAAAAGTTCCAGTGAATGTGGCGAATGGTTGTGAGCATTGCAGTTTTTTAACGTTGAATGGAGTGAAATTTAAAATTTTACCGCTAAAGACCGCAAATCTTGCAAAATTTTGCCGCTTTCACCGCAGTTACCGCTAAAATTTTTGTGCATTCCTTGATGAAAAGTACTATTTTTCACCGCTATTCGCTGCAGTGTTTAAATTATTACTTTCCGACGAAACTTCGAACTGGTTTATTTTTGGGGGATATCGCGATTGCCTTTTTTCTTACAACTCTAAGAAAGAAATGTTATTTTTTTCTGGAAAATTTCTTGTACGCTATTTTTTTATCAATTTTCTGAAGCATCCAACCGCACCCGATGAGAAGGCGATTTTTTGCGGGGACTTCTTGCCTGTTTAGAGGAAACCAAAATTGTGAAAAGTTGGAAACTCTTTTTAACTGAAAAATATGAGCTTGCATTTCATGGCATTTTGATACTTTTTAGGAGAAAATAGTCGTAGAAAAACCGTTAGTACAGCTCTTGCAATACTGGCAATATCCAAAACTCGATAGTTTTGTCGTTTTTTTTTGTTTCTGTCTCCTGGCATAATATCTGATACTCTGCGCAAATTTCATGATATTGAAACATTTAATGCAGTGTTGAAAATCCGTTCACGAGGTCAAATTTTTTTATTCCCTTAATTGATGGAAAAACAAATGAAGCTTAGGTTGTTTTTTTTTAATTATGAAAAAACTATTGTAGAAAATAGTAAGGACAATTGGCAGATACTAACCTACAGCATAAACACTGTTTCCGGCCATGAAAAATTCTGGAAAAAGGCAACTTCTGGTAATCCATTTCATAAAACAGCACTTGATTTATAAAACCAAGACAGCCACCATTTTTAAAGTTTGTTGTTTCAAAAGTTTTAATGTTTATTCACTTTGTCGTCTTACAATAACCATTTGTGTGTAGTTTCTTTGACTTTAGACTTCTGAATGTAATTTATATTGTAATTTCTAGTCGACAACGGAGTTTTCTATTTTTCTTTCTCTGAAATTTTGATGTATATTGGTTTCTGAAATAAAAACAAACAAACACTTTGCGTGAACTATTTAGCAAACAACGAGAAGAATGGAGATAATTTCTTAAATATTTTCTTCATTTTTTTTGCTGTAGTTTTCAAGGAATTTTTGACAACCAACAATTGATGAAAATTATCATTTGGAGGTGGAATTCATATTAGAACTGTGGGAAAATTTAGACGTACATAAACCAGGATTCGTTTTTCTTTCTCAAAAAGCGCAAGTTTTTTCCAAAATTGAGGGGAGCTGATACAAAATTGAACGTTTGTTCATGAGAAACAGATTTCTTTCTGTTAGTCATCACTTGAAAAATTAATTGTTAAATCCTTTTTGTTAAGTGCTGCGGCCCAACCCATATTTTTATTTTCAAAATTGAGAATCTCTGCCAGAGCATTCATTGAGATATTTGATCTTTGTGTTATGATTCTTTTTGTAGAGCAAGCTGATCTGATCTAAATATATCAATTCCACAACATTTAGTTCATGCTGATATCGTTAATCTCTTACAAAAAATTTCCATTACCAATGTTCTTTAACTACTTCTATAGGTAAAAGCCATGACTTGTCTTTTTCCTTCTCCTTTTCTTTTCTTCTTCTTTCTTTTTTAAATAAAAATTTTCTGATGCAGACTCTTTTATATCTGGCCGAGGTTCTGCCCTGGGTTCTGTTCATGCAATGACTTGCCTGCGTTTTTATTTGCTCTAGCACAGGGACTAGACTTGAGTGTTTTTTTTTCTTTTGTTTCACTGTACTTTAACCATAATTGGATAAGCGCAAATTTTGGCAGAGTTATGAGTTTTGAATCGCCATCAAAAAATGATTATCCTTTAAAACAAATTTGATTTACTAACGGTTGGTTTTAATAATGTTGTGTTTAATAATGTTAGCGGAGAAATAATACGGCAGTGTTGACATCGCAAAGAATTTGGAAAAAATTGATCGAACAAAATATTGAGTCAATTTGAAGCTGCCCAAAAAACAGGCTTTTAGTTTTTTTTTCTCAGAACGAGATATTAACTTCAATTGCTCCTAAAACTGCATTATCATGAAGTTTTGGGTCTTTCCCATTATAGCCCAACCCCCCCCCCACGGAAGGCCGACGGTCTGCTGTAAAGTTTGCTTGGTCTGGCCTATGATCTCTTCAATTTCACCATAGCATATGACCTTAAGCATCCCAAGTCCGGTCGAAGGGCTGGTCAGACGGTTTCAAAAAATGTTGTTCTGATTTTTGGGTCTGCTCGTTCTGTATGCTGTCTTTGATCAAAGTCGGCTGGACAATATTACCAGACATCATTATGGGTAAAAAACGGCCGTAAAATTTTTGTGAGGCGCAGAAAACTTAGCTCTGAGTTTTATTTGTAGAATAAAAACTTACGTCTCTTCATTTCTGCTTTTTCAGGTTTCAGTTTATGAGCACAAACTTTTTCTGGAGTTTGGGGGATTTACTTGGTGGAATTGTTTCTCACAAAATTCAGACGTTATGGCAAGCGATGATTTCTATAATCAGTCTGAATCAGACTTAGCAATTGGTTTGGACTTTCGATCCAGCTATCTTAAAGTTATTTCGCGTGAAAAAGGGTAAAATAGTTCACTTAAACAAGCTGTTCATCAACCAAATAAAAAAATTGAAAAGTTTTTTGCTCCATCTTACAGGAAAACTTAAGCTAGAATAACACTACTGCAGAAAGACGTTTTTTCTACAATTTATTCTAGCTCTAACCCAGAGCAAGGATGAGTAAAAACGATCTAGAAAAAACTCAGTTTCCCTTGTTTTTCGGTTATTAGACAAATAAGGTGAAAAATGACAATTTGTTAAGGAGAGATAACACCTCTGAAACTAAATGTTTGCAAGTTGGCTCCCGGACCGAACTCCAAGTCTATATCAGTACTAGGCAAGTCTAAATCCAAGTCTGATTTAGGTTTCCAGTACTGGGCAAGTCTAAATACAAGTCTTACAAGTCTGCCAAGTCTTAACCAAGACTTGGATAACACTTGGAAATTGATTCCCAAGTCAAAACCAACTTTTCAAAAAAAATCGAGTGAAATTTTCGAATTCAAAAAAATTTCGCAACGTGCCACGATTTTGGCATTACTTTTAGGCCACTTTCTCGGGGTGCTAGAAAATGATGCCGGGGGCATACCAAATTGATTGTTGGGTGATTATTAGCACCCCTGGAGGGTATATTGAGGGTATTTCAGGTGTTTTGGGCCGTTTTCAGCCATTTTTCAGCCGTTTGGAGCCGCATTTTAGCCGAAAATCAACATATATATTTCAGATCTTGAAATGTCTGGATATGCCAATCTAGGAAAAGTTATGAAGAAGACTGTGAGGGTTCCCATGCTGTCAAGGGGCCCAGTTTTACAAAGTTGTGGAAACCTGGTTGATAATAGTGGGAATCTGTCATGTAATATGGGTCAAAATGAGGACGAAAATGGGCATACGACAGTTCCAGTGCCGGTCTACAGATTGGCACACGAGCCATTCCTGCCCTCTGTTAGTTTAGCAATGTATCAGTGTATTCTAGCATACCAGGCATGCCATGGGCATGGGCTTGGGCATACCTTTGTATATTTTGGTGGCATATTGGGCGGCATATGGGCATTTCGGAGGTATTATTTTGGTCAAATTACACGGTGCTCAGTACCTAATTTCTCATCAACCAGTGATCCAAATTTAATGTGCTATATATAGTTTTGAAGCTTAGATTATAACGGTCTCAATGAGACATGTCCCGTTTAATTTGACCCAAATTTGATGGAGTTATTAAAGATCTGGCGTTGTGACACCCGAAAATCTGAGGTATTCCCGATGGCCCATCGTTTATAACTTTTTATTGAGTGATTCGATCTGGATGATTTTTTGATATGAGTAAGCCTAATATCTGCCCTAACAAACAATATATGTGCGAGCTTGATTGGTATCAATTTGGTAGAGTTATTAATGATCGAGCTCGAAGTACCTTGTGTGTATGTAGGTCGATTAAGGCGGTGCTCACTACCTAATTTCTCATCAACCAGTGATCCAAATTTAATGTGCCATATATAGTTTTGATGCTTAGATTATAACGGTCTCAATGAGCCATGTCCCGTTTAATTTGACCCAAAATTGATGGAGTTATTAAAGATCTGGCGTTGTGACACCCGAAAATCTGAGGTATGCCCGATGGCCCATCGTTAATAACTTTTTATTGAGTGATTCGATCTGGATGATTTTTTGATATGAGTAAGCCTAATATCTGCCCTAACAAACAATATATGTGTGAGCTTGATTGGTATCAATTTCGCGGAGATATAATGATCGAGCGCGAGGTGCTTTGTCTGGATATGGGTCTCCCACGTCAACCCCACCACATATCACCCCCCCCCCCACATTAACACCCCCAACATCACACCCCCCACACCCAACTCATGTGTGCTAACTAATTTAATAGGTCTCAACTAGTTGCGTACTAATTTCACTCAAAAAAAAATGAACGAGCTTTCGGACAATTGAGTGTTGACGGACCCTGATTTTCTCTGAGCTTTTAGACTAAGTTGAGGCGTTTTTGACGTTTCCCCGGCTATTTTAGGCACTTTTTTCTGCTATTTTTGACGTTTCCCCTGCTATTTTTGACGTTTTTTTCGGCTATTTTTGACGTTTTCCCGGCTATTTTAGGCAATTTTTTCTGCTATTTTTGACGTTTTTTTCGACTATTTTTGACGTTTCCCCGGCTATTTTTGACGTTTTTTTCAGCTATTTTTGACGTTTTTTTCGACTATTTTTGACGTTTTTCCGGCTATTTTAGGCGATTTTTTCGGCTAGCCGAGACTTGGATTAAGAATTGCCAAGTCTTAAATCAGACTTGGATTAAGAATTGCCAAGTCTTAAATCAGACTTGGATTAAGAATTGCCAAGTCTTAAATCAGACTTGGATTAAGAATTGCCAAGTCTTAAATCAGACTTGGATTAGACTTGCCAAGTCTTAAATCAGACTTGGATTAGACTTGCCAAGTCTCAGCCCAGACTTGGATTTAGACTGCCAAGTGTAAAAGGTGACATGATCATAGCTCTGAATCAGTAATGAAATAAGACTTGGATTTAGACTTGCCCAGTACTGAAATTGACTTGGCGTTAGGTCCGCGCTTCCTTATCTTAATGAGCAATCTTTTTTTAATAAACTCGCAGTCTTGATGTCGAAACGAATTAAAGAATAAACAGGTACACAAATCTACAAAAAAATTCTAAACGAGGATTAACGAGCCTTTGCGAACCCCTGAGCACAGAACGCAATTAATCACTTCCGTACGGACGTAGGTAAGTCAAGCGTATTAAGATAGATTTCTTCATCAATTGAGTTTCACGTTCTCAATAATAGGTTACTTTTCGGAAAGCGCCACAAACTAGAGTAACAAACATATCTTAACATAACGTCTTATCTGAAACATAACATTCAACACAACCATATATTACCTATTTTCACAGATGGGCGAAAATTTTTTTCCTCTGAGATTTGACCGAAGTCGAAATTTGACATCATTTTTAGTTACCCGTGACAAGATTGAATGCTTAACTTGTAAGAACTAGCAAGTTTCTTGCAAAAGGTGGTTAACTTGCAAGAATTTGCAAGTTTCGTGCAAAACAACTTGCAAATCGAATGGTAAACGTGCGACAACTTGAAAGTCGAATACTCAACTTGTAAGTTTCTCAAAAGTGCGTTCCGGTTGCGCTCGACATTTATTGGTTTATTCAATTTAACACTCAGTCATTTACTGTAGAATGAGCGAGAGAGTTGGTTGAAAACTATTTTTTTATCTGGCCAAGATTCTGCCATGGGTTCTGTTCATCTAATGACTTGCCTGCGTTTATAGTTGCTCTGGCACAGGGACTAGACTTGAGTGTTTTTTTTGTATGTTTCACTGTACCTTAACTAGGATTGGGCAAGCGCAATTTTTGGCAGAGATGTGAGTTTTGAATCCCCATCAAAAAGGGACTATTTAGTAAACAGTGAAAAGAATGGAGACATTTTTTTATTTTTACTTTATTTTTCGTTGTAGTTTTCAAGGAGTTTTTGACTAACAGCACTTAATGAAAGTTAGAATTTGGAGGTGGAAATCATATTAGAGCTGTGGGAAAATTTAGACATACATTTACAAGGATTTGTTTTTCTTTCTCAAAAAGCGCA
>NC_134469.1:9523325-9594957 GCF_964194025.1 Convolutriloba macropyga
AGACAAACAAACAAAATAAAATAAAAGAAGAAACATTACTTACGATCAGAACTCAATGTCTATCTAAGTTTAAAATCAATTTAACAAAAATGTCCAAAACAGCATCAGACATAAACTAACTAGACCCGACAGACTGGCATGTCACCAAAAAAGATATGGGATTTGTCTTTATCGAGAAAAATTGACGAGTAGATAGAAAACAAAGAGCAAAATTATTTAACACTTTTAAACATGCTAAATACGTTAATGTGATAAATACGTTTCTGTGGCTTAAATGGCAAATATAGTCTAACTATTTGTGGGAAAAAAATCAATTCAAAGTCATGAAAGCAATTAGCTATTGACAGAAAACATTCATTGGCTTTAATCATATCCTCATGCAAGACCATTGAGACCTTCCATTTTAGAGGAAAGAACGCAGGAATAAAATTGTGCTTTTTTCAATAGTATTAAAGTGATATGCAATATATCATTAATGTACCATTAATGTGATGATTGGACCAGACAACAAAATTTAAAAAAAAATGTAAAATTGATAAATAAACTTATAGAAACCGGTAGTACCAACACCAAAAAAAACATTCACTGATATAAAAAGCTGCATGAAGAATGCAGTATAGATCACAAGATAAAAATACGACCTCACTTATGCCGAATCTACGCCAAGAATTGGCAGAAATGTATTTTAAGGTGGTAAATCTCAATTTAAGACAAAAATTTTAGAACCGCAACCCATAACAACCATCATCTTTCAGATAAAAGATAAAAATAGAGTTTCTGCTGCTTAGGTAGCCAATTGGTCATATCATTAGTAAGACCAAGCCAAATGACTAATATTTAGCAACTAATAGAGGCAAAAATTTCACACACAATTTTAAGCAAACTGCGTTCGAGGCAATGAAACATATGGTTTCTGCTGAAATAATCAAGTATTTTCCTTGACCATCAATTGCAAGTAAATATTATTTCTGGGTTATTGAGGTTTGAATTGAAGTGGTTCCTTACTGCAATTAACATATCGTAACAAAAATTGCAAAAGTACTTTTGGAAAAAACACAGCGCCCCATTACAATCCAAATATTTTTTGAACTACAAAAATCTAGAATTAGAACAAATTTGCTATAGCTGCTTCTTTAAACAAAAAATGTAAGTGATATAGCTAAATTGACCAAAAACCACCCTATCAAAAACAAAAACAATATCAAATATTTATAGAATTATCTTAACAGAAAACTCAAATTATTGGATAGTTTTCAATTGTGTTTTCTTGATATCGAATTAGACACCTAATTCTTTAGACTCTGTCGTAAGCTACAAAAAGAACATCAAACACTGGCAAATTTTTTCATGCATAAAAATACTTCATTAAGCTCTGCTGCAAAGAGTTCATGAAACATTTATGAATAAAATATCCGAGCAACAAAAACCAAGACACTTCTTTACTCAAGAAACACAAAATTCTTTTACTAGAACTTGTTTGAACACAAATGGACCTCTTTTTGGCTAAATTTTTAAATGAAAAAAGACATGCTTGTAATTGCGATGAAAATGCCATAAAAATATTTTAGAAAGGAGAGAACCAAATTAGATTTCAAATACTTTTTCATTGTAATAATCATTGATGAGAGCAAACCTGCGTTGTTATCGCTGCTCAGTTGTCAAACAAAGCAATTGTTCTCAAACAATGCCTAATGTTTTTTGGTCAACAAAAATCTTAATATATCAAAAATAAACCATGCATTTTATATAAATAGGGTTAAATTTAGCCAAAAACCGCAAAAGTTTTTCTTTTGTGAAAAAAATCTTTCTCAGGAACCGAATTATAAAACAATTATATAATAATTGTTGCATATTTGCATATTTGTGTTACTGAAGAGTTAGCAATTTTTGTGTCTGCACAACCGGGGACACTGGGCATAATTGATGCCATCTTTTCTTTTAAAAAAATTCTGCTTTTTTTGAAATGTAGTTGAAATTTTTGCCAAAACACTTGGTTCAAACAGTTGACCACCTCTTTTCTATCTTTAAAAGTAAAAGCAATGAGAATATTGTGAGCTTTTAATCAATTTTATCACTTTTATCATATTTTATCATATTTTATTCTTACACCTCCGTAACTCCCCGGAAAAATCGGAATTAAAAAAGTCTTTTTAATCTGAAGTTCTACACCTGACAAGCTTTCAAATGATACCACTCAAAATTCTGTATGTTGAATACATCGATCGTTGAAAATTGACTGAACAAGAAAAACCCAGGTGGGCATATAGTTCCTCTCCTACTAAAGTGGGTCGGATAAATTAGCCGCCATAAAACTTTGAGTTGCCTGGTTTTTGTGGAGACTTGATCATATTTTACAGTTTGGTTAAAAGAACAAACTACACAAGAACCTGTTATCCTAACATGTCACTATTTGAAGCCTTTTGGTGTTATTTAATAATCTTTTAATACTGAATTTTCCAAGGCCAGGAAAACTTTTCTATAAATATCGAGAGCGGTAGGTAAATAATTTGGGATTGAAACAAAGTTAAGTTCGTTTCTACACTTTTTTCCCTTTTTTATTATGGTATTGGCGCATGTTGTTTTCTAAACATTTGACATAATCATCTTCAAATTTCCACAAATAACAGACGAAGCTCTTTTACAAGTTAAATAATTGCAATCATTAATCCGGCACAACTCAATGATCCTGCGGAATTTCCAAACTTGCAAATCCAAGTCGCCAGATTGCATGCTCTAATGCTGGGAAAACAGGAAAGCGCTTAGTTTGACAGGTGTGGAGCATAATTACTTAATATGACTTTTAAAACTGCTACTACGTTTTGAAGCCAAATTTTACGTCCAAAAGAATCTGTGAGGAAAAATTTTTGTTTTAAATTTGAAAAATTCTGAGAAACGAAAATGTGCTTCATTTAATAATTTTTGAGGGAGCTTTATCCTCCAATACACATTAAACAATCCAACTACTATTCATTGAAACTGTTGGGTTATGGATTTTTGTGAGCAGAATAAAAAGCGTTTTTAACTAAGTAGAAAAATTTATTTGTAACGATACTTAACAGTAGAATTTAGAGAATTACAGATTAGATCTGATTATTAGATCAAGATGGTGATTTGATTTTGGGGATGGAAAAAGGCTCCAAAAATCCAAAAAAAAAAACAAAAAACCCATAATCTGTGCGAGAAAGTCAAGATACAAAACTAATCATCTTTGCACCTTGTTTTACAGTGGGGGCCTCAAGGGTTACCCAATATGGTTTGCTTCTGAAAATTTCCTCAAAGTCAGTCACGAGGGATACCATAAATAAAAAGCATTTTCATTTTTTTAAGAATTCGTTCACATTTTCGGTGGTATCATAATCATTCAATACGTGCTGGGAAGTTTTTACATCAAATAATCTCACTCTAATGATAGTTATCTAGATTAACCAGTTTGAACCGATTATTGATTCTAAGCACCATTAATTGAAGATTAATTCATATAAATTATATTACTAAAGTCAATTTGCTATTGTTTTGGTAATATGATAAGTTAAACTTTCTCTCTAATAATTTTGACTAAGTTCAAGACGATAGTTTGTTCGAAGTGCTAACAGAAACAAAAATTTTGCATGAGATTTCCGTTGAAATCTTCAGATTGCGGAATAATTTGAGATTTACTTTATTCATTTTTTTCGTACAAACTGAACCCCCCCCCCCCCCCCCCCCCCCCTCCCGTCCACGACCCAAGTCCGTCTGGGCCATACTCATTTTGGGTCGACGACTTCATTTTTCTTCATGCATTCCTTTACATGAAAAAAGACAACACGCGTCACAAAACGGATTATCAATTAGCAAAATCATAATATAGTTGAATCATTAATTTTCGTGGTCGAATTTTGAACATAAATCTATCCTCGTTAGTTGAATAATTCTATTAAAAATGCTTTTTTAATTTTTTGTGTGTAAAATGTCAAAACAATTGATTTTTTTTTCTAAATAAAGAAAATACCCGTTTAGTATGTGATCAATCATAACTGTTGTTTTCACACCTTCATAATGATATAATAAAAGCAATGGCTAATACCACCCTGGGTTAAACTCCCAAATCCACGCAAAAATGTGAAATAATTTATTACACATACTAATCAGAAGGAAAGTTTTGGGAGTCTTTTCCATTATAGCCCCCCTCCCCCATTATGGTATTATTACCATGATTGGGGGGGGGGGGGGCTATAGGTTATCTGACCACTAAGCTGGGGGGGGGGTTGGCTCTGTCACAGAGAAAGGAACAAACGAAAAAAATAAGATGTGAATAGTCAAATATGAAAAAAATGAAGGATTTTTGAAACGCTCAGCTGGAGACAAACAGTACCATGAATGGGCTCACCCAGAACGAGGCTCTAAACTTGGATTTGACCTGTTTCATTATCAACTCAGAACTGCTTTCAACATTGGTGACGTGAGTAATGAAATTTATAATCTTAACAAACCAACCCTAGTCCAGACCTAGCTAGTCTAGTGGCTGGGGGGGGGGGGGGGGGGGGGTAAATACTGAATTAAAATTACACCGTCAAGCTTCTTATAGCTAAGGTTCAAAAGTTTTTCCATGGGTCGATTATATTATATTATTCTCATTATAGAGATTGCAAGATCTTACCAAGAAATTTTGTATGTTTTATACAGAACCATACTTTCATACGTTCGACAGATTTTGAATATAGTGAGCTTGTGTGTTCAGACCTCGCAATAAGAAATCACGAAAAGCTCGAAATCAACGCCCATCTTTTAGGTTCTGATACAATTACTAATCATTGCTGTGAATCTGTACTGTATTTTGTGCTTCAAAGCTGTTCGGGAGTTGAGATCGCTGGAGTTCGGCTTAGTTTTCATTCAGACAATTGGTGATGTAATTGGCGCCATTTGTTACATAATCTATATTGGTCAGCTGTACTTGCAGAGATTCTTCTTTTATTGCACAATGGACTATAAAACTGAGCTCAGCTCTGAGGACGATCCAGTGACTCATGAACCTGGAGTTGTACAAAACCGTCACGTATTTAATTTGGAGGGTTAGACAGTCAACAAAAAACTGAAGCAGACTTTAAAAGTTCAAATTGAACACTCTTGGTTACGCGGGCCGAGGTTTTGCCCTTAACCCACCCCTAATTATCGGGGATTATGGTGTAATGAGTTTCCCACTCCTATTTATTGGGGAAAAGAGTGTAAGAGTGTAGTTTTAAGAAATTACACTGTTTCTACCCTCGTTTCTCCGCCCTTTTTCACTCTTTTCAAAGAGTGATAAGAAATTACACTTTTTTCCACCATTATTTTTTACACTCTTTTCCCCGTTGTTTTCGGGGAAAATCCTCGACCTGGGTAATAACATTATGGTTGCGCGAGATTTTGTCATCCCGTTTTACTGCACGAAATAAAACGTAATCCGTGATTTTAGGTTCCTCCTGAACAAGTTAATGAAATAGAGGATGGCGGTGACTTTCATTTTGCAATAACTTCATATTAGGGTTTCTATATCAAAAATGAAATCCTAGAACAATTTTTGTTAATTGTTTATATAAATTAGAAATATAATTTTAAAGTGAATGTTGCATCAGCTGAAAACTCAAATTTAGTCTCACTTCTTATTTCAGACCGAGTTAAAAACATTTAACCAATTTCATGCCATGCAGAAAAGCACTAAAAATTGAGCCAATCATTTCTTTTAATTATCAGTTCTAATTGCTCGATTTCTTTAGAAATTACTGTTGACAAAATTCTAAGAATTATTTTTTCTTGTGAACAGTGCTATGGGCAATAGCTAAATCTCTTCATAATCAACGATTAGCATCGAGAGGGACATTTCTGTAACTAATCACCATTTAGGTTTCCTTTCCTTTCGGTACTTAGATACTGTATCAGCGGGAGAGGCGTAATTTTGAATTAAATTTGAACAAAGATCGCTTAGTGTAACTCGTTTCTGCAAACGATTACAACTCTAATCTTAAAATCTGTTTAATGAAAAAGTACGTCAAAATTGAGTACGTATACCCGATTTGTTGGACATTGGCGACGTAATGTTGCAAGAATCTTACAAGAGTCTGGTAGTAGTGCAAGGTTACGCATCATCTTTCAAGATCTTGCAAGATTTTTTGAAGATAAGCGTCCGATATCCAAGAATCGTACAAGATATGAGTCGATTTTATGAAAAATTTGTAAGATAAACGTCGATTTACTGCAAGGTTCTCAAAAAATCATTGTAAGCGTTGAAGTCTTGCCAGAATCTTGCAAGTTAATTGTCTGATTCCTCGGAGGGTTTTGCAACATAATCATTAAACTCTTTGGGTAACAAAAGTGATCATAACTGATTTCATCAGTGTACATATTTAACCGTCAAAAAATGTTAACAGACTCAATTCGTTAAACAAAAATTATCTGTAAAGACTTATATGGTAAAAAATTATCTTAAATTCGCAGATATTTGAACAAAAAAGTTTGAAGTCGATTGTGCGAGATCTTGTAACCTACTTTCAATATAAGCGTTCGGATCTTGCATCTTGCAAGATCAACAACATTAGCAAGAATTTTGCGGAAAAATTTAAGATAAGCGTCAGAACTAGGGTTCAACTGCCACAAAATTTAATTTTATTGTGTGTGAGGCGATGAGTTATTAAATGACTCTTGTTACTTTATTGACAATCATTTCGTCTTTTATGGATGAAAAAGGAGACAGCACATTGAAAAAAGTATATAATTACAAAAGGAAAGGGGATTTCACCAATAAGCTTTTTTTACCGTCAAAGAAGTAACCCAAATTAGCAGAGTAAAGCATGCAACAAAGAATCGCAAACAAAATTTGATAACCGTCAGAAGCCTTTCATTAAAACTTCTGGATGGAAATCGGCAAGTTGGCTATATAGAAAAAATTAATGCTATTTTATCATTCGTGCAAGTGGCAAAGTTTGTCAAAAAAATACAAAGTTTCTGTTATTTACCCTGACTCAGAACCTAAGGACTGAATGCAAGTTTTTCAAATATTTTTTTCATAATACATTGCACGCAATTTTGTTTAATATGTTTGCGAAAGCAAAGTGAACACAACAGACAACTTAATGTATAAAACTGTTTTTCTACAAAGCTTTTCACATAAAAAATTTCTCGAAAATTTCTGCATCAAATCATTTATGACGATTAAAAACTCATAAATTGTTTCAGTTTGTTTTCATTAGTTCACCTTTTATAAAAATTCACAAGCGGACAAAGGCAATGAAAAATAATGATGTCAAATCAGATCAAAGTGGCTAAAATTTAAATTTACGGTCCGAATCTATCTTTCCCTGCTGAACAATACCACCAATTTTAAACAACTTTTGCGGGTTTATTTGCAATTCTGAGAGCTCACCAAAACTTCAAAGTCTATGCTTCAAGTCTATTTAATTGCCCAGACTGACAATACAGAACTTGAAACAAAAGAAATGCATAAAAAAGAAGGAATAAGTAATTGTTTTTTAAAATTATCCAATAATCGTTTGATATTACTGTAGGAAAAAAGAGATCGCAGAGTTGTCAGCAGGTTCTGTTGTGTCACTCTCAGCGTTACTTTTCGTGGTTTTAAAAATGAGCCGACTTTGAAATTACATCTGTATATTGAATCAATTATAGACCTTAGCAAAAATCCGTAATGCCAAAATTGTTACTTTTGTGACTGTTTCCTATTTATAACTATCCCATTTGATTATCTTTGAAAAGTGATTTTTTCTCTCGATAAAACTTGGGCTTCCACTAAATTTTTCCAAGAAACAGACTTCCAAAAGTTTTTCCAAGAAGTTTGCTGAGCTGATTGCTCGTTTTCTACTATTTTGTTGGCTTAGTTTCAACGAGATAGTGCGCAAAAGGAACACAAAACTGATTAAGGTTGAAATATATCGTGAAATCAAACATAATATAATGAAAAAAAAATGTGGGACGCATGAAAAATATCACATAATTACTTCTTGCCTGATCAGCTTTCAAAGTTAGTGATCAAATATATCATTATTGTTGATTTTTATTAACAACAGAAATGAGGTCATAATAAAACCTGTAATAAGTCACAATAACACCTGACAAGACGCATATCTGTTGAAACTGCTGAAAACTCAATTTAGATATTCAATTTTGTATAAAAAGTTAAAAAGTTCTGCCAGATTCTTGCAGTTCGATCTTTTTCTCCCGGGTCGAGTTGTCACCGCCATTCAACGGAAAATCATTCAAGATAAACGGTGGATGAAAAAAATTTTGCGGTGAAATTTTATAAATCAGGCGGTAAATGTGGGGAAAAATTATCTTCTCTCGGACTTGAGTGTCAGAGCATTTCAGCGCAGAACCAGCACATTTCAAGTGTAAAAACTTTATTAAGTTCTGAAACAATGCATTTCCAGAATATTTTGAGGTTTTTTTATGAGCAATTTTTCTTCATTATGATTAAATTGAGATCATGCAGTCAGCCCCGGCTAAACTTATCCTGTACAGTTTGAAAATAACTCATACCTATAAAATAAAGTCTGAGCAGAGTAATGCCATACTTTTGTAGCTTAATACTGGTAATTACTATAGTAGTAGACACAATAATTATATATAAGCTAGTGTGTAGGCAATTACAACAAAGCCTATTTAGCCTAGTGGTTACGACCCGCAACGCAAATTAATTGTTAAAAGTACCCACGCAGAAGTTCGAATCGCATATAAATCAAACCTTGTTGGCGAGATTTGAGCTGAGCATATTTTTTTTCATGCAGTAATTTTTACTCATAAATCAAGACTGGCTAGTGTAAATTGGGACATGAACTAATTACTGGCCATTTTAAAAAACATAATGCCTCTTTACGGATTGAGCCCTGATTTACTCTGCCACCAACCTCAGGGCTAGTACTGAAGAAATTACATAATTTCGACGCTGAATTTAGCAGTGAAATTACATAAAAACACCGCTTTGAAGAAAGTGTCCAAACTCTGTGAGATAAGCGGTGAATGCGGTGAAATTACATAGGTTCACCGCTTAACCTAATGTTGAAGTTATATAAATTCACCGCTTAGAAAACGCTTCAAATTGTGTTTCTGTCCAACGAAGTTAAGGTACAATTATTGAATGACGCACGGAAAATGATTTACCCACGAATAATCATACATCTATTTGAAGCTTTTTTAAGCGGTGAATTTACGCAATTTCAAAACTAGAGTGAACGGTGAACTGACAAAAACTCGCCGCATTTCACGCTAAAATTTGTAATTTCCTCTAATCTTACAAAAATTCACTGCGAAAGTTTTACAGAAAGTAGAGTGAATTTAATTTAAATTCAGGACAAATGTAAAAATTTAACGTGAGCGTTGGCGCAGTGAAAAAAAGGGGCTGATGTGGAGGAGGTGGGAGGTTCGAATCCGAGTACGGATGGTAAACTAGAGTAAGTGGAGAAGTTTGGTACATTTTCGCAAGTTCACCGCTTACTCTAGCGATTAAATTACATAATTTCATCGCATTTCACCGCAAAAATGTGTATCGATTTTGAGGTGAAAAAAAAATTTTCACCGCTTATCTTACAAATTTTTCGTTTATTTCTTGATCACGGCTGTGAATCCTGTCAAGATGGGGACTCCATGGTCCAATTTAACTTCGTGGATCAATTTAATTGGGTCTCAGAGCATTTCAGCAATGAACCAGCACATTTCAAGTGTAAAACTTAATTAAGTTCTGAAACAAGGCATCTCCAGAAAATTTTGATGTTTTTTATGAGCAATTCTTCTTCATTGTGATTAAATTAAGATCATGCAGTTAGCCCCGGCTAAAATTATCCTGTACAGTTTGAAAATAACTCATATCCCAAAACAAAATCTGAGCAGAGTAATGTCATACTTTTAAAGCTTAATACTGGCAATTACTATAGTAGTGGACACACTAATTATATATAAGCTAGTGTATAGACACTTACAAAAAAGCCTATTTAGCCTAGTGGTTACGACTCGCAACGCAAATTAATTGTTAAAAGTACCCACGCAGAAGTTCAAATCGCATATAAATCAAACCTTGTTGGCGGGAGTTGAGCTGAGCATATTTTTTTTCATGCAGTAATTTTTACTCATAAATCAAGACTGGCCCGTGTAAATTGGGACATGAACTTAGTAATGGCCGCTCTAAAAAAACATAATGCCTCTTTACTGATTCAGCGCTGATTTACTCTGCCACCAATCTCAGGGCTGGTACTGAAGAAATTACAT
Source organism: Convolutriloba macropyga (assembly GCF_964194025.1). Taxonomy (NCBI): domain Eukaryota; kingdom Metazoa; phylum Xenacoelomorpha; order Acoela; family Convolutidae; genus Convolutriloba; species Convolutriloba macropyga. Next base: position 9,533,550 of record NC_134469.1, read on the forward strand.
AATTTCGACGCTGAATTTAGTAGTGAAATTACATAAAATCGTCGCTTTGAAGAAAGTGTCAAAACTATGTGAGATAAGCGGTGAAGGCGGTGAAATTACATAAGTTCACCGCTTAAAGTAAAGCTGAAGTTACATAAATTCACCGCTTAGAAAACGCATCAAACTGTTTTCTGTCCAACGAAGTTAAGGTACATTTATTGAATGACGCACGGAAAACAATTTACCCACGAATAATCATACATCTATTTGAAACTTTTTTAAGCGGTGAATTTACGCAATTTCAAAACTAGAGTGAACGGTGAACTGACAAAAAATCACCGCATTTCACGCTAAAATTTGTAATTTCCTCTAATCTTACAAAAATTCAACGCGAAATTTTTACAGAAAGTAGTGTGAAATTGATTTAAATTCAGGACAAAAGTAAAAACTTAATGTGAGCGTTGGCGCAGTGAAAAAAGTGGCTTGCGTGGAGGAGGTGGGAGGTTCGAATCCGAGTACGGATGATAACTTAGAGTAAGTGGAGAAATTTGGTACATTTTCGCAAGTTCACCGCTTACTCTAGCGTCTAAATTACATAATTTCATCGTACTTGACCGCAAAAGTGTGTACCGATTTTGAGGTGAAAAAAAACAACTTTTCGCCGCTTATCTTACCTATTTTTCCGGTTATTCCTTGACCAGGGCTGTGACTCCTGTCAGGATGGGGACTCCATGGTTCAATTTAACTTCGTAGATCAATTTACTTGGGTCTCAGAGCATTTCAGCAATGAACCAGCACATTTCAAGTGTAAAACCTAATAAAGTTCTGAAACAAGGCATCTCCAGAATAGTTTGATGTTTTTTATGCGCAGTTCTTCTTCATTATGATTAAACTGAGATCATGCAGTTAGCCCCGGCTAAACTTATCCTGTACAGTTTGAAAATATCTCATACCACAAAACAAAGTCTGAGCAGAGTAATGTAATACTTTTGTAGCTTAATACTGGTAATTACTATAGAAGTTGACAAACTAATTATATATAAGCTAGTGTGCAGGCAATTACAACAAAGCCTATTTAGCCTAGTGGCTACGACTCGCAACGCAAATTAATTGTTAAAAGTACCCACGCAGAAGTTCGAATCGCATATAAATCAAACCTTGTTGGCGGGAGATAAACTGAACACATTATTTTTCATGCAGTAATTTTTACTCATAAATCAAGACTGGCCCCTGTAAATTGGGACATGAAGTAATTATTGGCCATTCTAAAAAACATAATGCCTCTTTGCGGATTGAGCGCTGATTTGCTCTGCCACCAACTTCAGGGCTAGTACTGGTGAAATTACAAAATTTCACCGCTGAATTTAGCACTGAAATTACATAAAAACACGGCTTTGAAGAAAGTGTCCAAACTCTGTGAGATAAGCGGTGAATGCGGTGAAATTACATAGGTTCACCGCTTAAGCTAATGCTGAATTTACATAAATTCGCCGCTTAGAAATCGCTTTAAACTGTGTTTCTGTCCAACGAAGTTAAGGTACATTTATTGAATGACGCACGGAAAATAATTTACCAGCGAATAATCATACATATTATTGAAACTTTTTTAAGCGGTGAATTTTCGCAATTTCATCACTAGTTTGAGCAATGAACTGACAAAAATCGCCACATTTCACGCTAAAATTTGTAATTTCCTCCAATCTTACAAAAATTCAACGCGCTTGTTTTACAGAAAGTAGAGTGAAAATGATATAAATTCAGGACAAATATAAAAAATGTTATATGAGCGTTGGCGCAGTGAAAGAAAAAGTGGCTGACGTGGAGGAGGTGAGAGGTTCGAATCCGAGTACGGACGGTAACCGGTAACTTAGAGTAAGTGGAGAAATTTGGCACATTTTTGTAAGCCCACCGCTTACTCTAGCGGTTAAATTACATAATTTCACCGCATTTCACCGCCAAAAATATATACCAATTTTGAGGTGAAAAAAAAACAACTTATCACCGCTTATCTTACATATTTTTCCAGTTATTCCTTGACCTGAGCTGTGAATTCTGCCAGGATGGGGACGCCATGGTTCAATTTAACTTCGTGGTTTCATTTACTTGGGTGTCAGAGCATTTCAGCGCTGAACCAGCACATTTCAAGTGTAAAACTTAATTCAGTTCTGAAACAATGCATCTCCAGAATATTTTGAGGTTTTTTTGAGCAATTCTTCTTCATGATGATTAAATTGATATGATGCAGTTAGCCCCGGCTAAATTTATCCTATACAGGCTGAAAATAACTCATAGCCCAAAATAAAGTCTGAGCAGAGTAATGTCATACTTTTGTAGCTTAATACTGGTAATTACTATAGAAGTGGACAAACTAATTATATATAAGCTAGTGTGCAGGCAATTACAACAAAGCCTATTTAGCCTAGTGGCTACGACTCGCAACGCAAATTAATTGTTAAAAGTACCCACGCAGAAGTTCGAATCGCATATAAATCAAACCTTGTTGGCGGGAGATAAACTGAACACATTATTTTTCATGCAGTAATTTTTACTCATAAATCAAGACTGGCCCCTGTAAATTGGGACATGAAGTAATTATTGGCCGTTCTAAAAAACATAATGCCTCTTTGCGGATTGATTGCTGATTTGCTCTGCCACCAACTTCAGGGCTAGTACTGGTGAAATTACAAAATTTCACCGCTGAATTTAGCAGTGAAATTACATAAAAACACCGCTTTGAAGAAAGTGTCCAAACTCTGTGAGATAAGCGGTGAATGCGGTGAAATTACATAGGTTCACCGCTTAACCTAATGATGAAGTTACATAACTTCACCGCTTAAAAAACGCTTCAAATTGTTTTCTGTCCAACGAAGTTAAGGTACATTTATTGAATGACGCACAAAAAATAATTTACCCACGAATAATCATACATCATTTTGAAACTTTTTTAAGCGGTGAATTTACGCAATTTCTTCGTTAGACTGAGCTGTGAACTGACAAAAAATCACCACATTTCACGCTAAAATTTGGAATTTCCTCCAATCTTACAAAGATTCAACGCGCATGTTTTACGGAAAGTAGAGTGAAATTAATTTAAATTCAGGAAAAATGTAAAAGTTTTACGTGAGCGTTGACGCAGTGAAAGAAAAAGTGGCTGACGTGGAGGATGTGGGAGATTCAAATCGGAGTATTGACGGTAACTTAGAGTAAATGGAGAAATTTGGTACATTTTTGTAAGTTCACCGCTTACTCTAGCGGTTAATTTACATAATTTCACCGCATCTTACCGCAAAAATTTCTACCGAATTTAAGGTGAAAAAACAATTTTTCATCGCCTATCTTACATATTTTTCCGATTATTCCTCGACCTGGGCTGTGAATCCTGTCAGGATGAGGACTCCGTGGTTCAATTTAACTTCGTGGTTTCATTTACTTGTGTGTCAGAGCATTTCAGCAATGAAACAGCACATTTCAAGTGTAAAACTTAATAAAGTTCTGAAATAATGCATCTCCGGAATATTTTGAGGTTTCTTTATGAGCATATTCTTCTTCATTATGATTAAATTGAGATCATGCAGTTAGCCCCGGCTAAATTTATCCTGTACAGTTTGAAAACAACTCATACCCCAAAATAAAGTCTGAGAAGAGTAATGTTATACTTTTGTGGCTTAATACTGGTAATTAATATAGTAGTAGACACACTAAATATATAAGCTAGTGTGTAGGCAATTACAACAAAGCCTATTTAGCCTAGTGATTAACACTTGCATCGCAAATTAATTGTTAAAAGTACCCACGCGGAAGTTCGATTCTCATATAAATCAAACCTTGTTGGCGGGAGTTAAGCTGAGCATATTATTTCTCATGCAGTAGTTTTTACTTATTAATCAAGACTGGCCCGTGTAAATATGGAGTTGAACTTAGTAATGGCCGCTCTATCAAACATAATGCCTCTTTACTGATTCAGCGCTGATTTACTCTGCCACCAACTTCAGGGCTGGTAGTGGAGAAATTACATAATTTCACCGCTGAATTTAGCAGTGAAAATACATAAAATCACCGCATTGAAGAAATTGTCCAAAATATGTGAAAAAAGCGGCGAATGCGGTGAAATTACAAATGTTCACTGCTTAACATAATGCTGAAGTTACATAAATTCACCGCTTAGAAATTGCTGCGAAATATTTTTTGTCCAACGAAGTTAAGGTACATTTATTAAATGACGCACGGAAAATAATTTAGCCGCAAATAATCATACATCTTTTTGAAGTTTTTTTTAAGGCGTGAATTTACGCAATTTCATCACTAGAGTGAGCAGTGAACTGACAAAAAACTACCACATTTCACACTAAAATTTGTAAATTCTTCTAATCTTTAAAAATTTAAAGCGCATGTTTACAGAAAGTAGAGTGAAATTGATTAAAACTCAGAACAAATGTAAAAGTTTTAATTGAGCGTTGGCGCAGTGAAAGAAAAAGTGGTTGACGTGGAAGTGGTGGGAGGTTCGAATCCGAGTAAGGACGGTAGCTTGTAGTAATTTGAAAAATAAGGTACATTTTTGTAAGTTCACCGCTTACTCTAGCGGTTAATTTACATATTTTCACCGCATTTCACCGCAAAAATATGTACCAATTTTGATGTGAAAAAGAAAACAAATTTTTGCTGCTTATCTTACATAACTTTCCGGTTATTCCTCTACCTGGGCTGTGACATCCTGTCAGGATGGGGATTCCGTGGTTTAATTTAACTTCGTGGTTCAATCTACTTGGGTCTCAGAGCATTTCAGCGCTGAACCAGCACATTTCAAGTATAAAACTTATTTAAGATCTGAAACAATGCATCTCCAGAATAATTTGAGGTTTTTAATGAGCAATTCTTCTTCTTTATGACTGAATTGAAATCATGCAGTTAGCCCCGGTTAATCATATTCTGTACAGTTTGATTTGAAAATAACTCATACCCCAGAATAAAGTCTGAGCAGACTAATGTCATACTTTTGTAGCTTAACACTGGTAATTACTATAGTAGTAGACACACTAATTTTGTATAAGCTAGTGTGTAGGCAATTACAACAAAGCCTATTTAGCCTTGTGATTACGACTTGCAACGCAAATTAATTGCTAAAAGTACCCACGCGGAAGTCCGAATCGCATATGAATCAAACCTTTTTGGCGGGAGCTGAGCTGAGCATATTATTTTTCATGCAGTAATTTTTACTCATAAATCAAGACTGGCCCGTGTAAATTGGGACATGAACTAAGTATTGGCCGTTCTAAAAAACATAATGCCTTTTTACTGATTCAACGCTGATTTACTCTGCCACCAACTTCAGGGCTGGTACTGGAGAAATTACATAATTTCACCGCTGAATTTAGCAGTGAAATTACATAAAATCACCGCTCTGAAGAAAGTGTCCAAACTATGTGAGATAAGCGGTGAATGCGGTGAAATTACATAAGTTCATCGCTTAAGCTAATGCTGAATTTACATAAATTCGCCGCTTAGAAATCGCTTTAAACTGTGTTTCTGTCCAACGAAGTTAAGGTACATTTATTGAATGACGCACGGATAATAATTTACCAGCGAATAATCATACATCTTTTTGAAGTTTTTTAAGGGGTGAATTTACGCAATTTCATCACTAGAGTGAGCAGTGAACTGACAAAAAATCACCACATTTCACGCTAAAATTTGTAAATTCCTCTAATCTTACAAAAATTCAAAGCGCATGTTTTACAGAAAGTAGAGTGAAATTGATTTAAATTCAGAACAAATGTAAAAATTTTAAGTGAGCTTTGGCGCAGTGAAAGAAAAAGTGGCTGACTTGGAGGAGGTGGGAGGTTCGAATCCGAGTAAGGGCGGTAACTTGTAGTAATTGAAGAAATATGGTACCATTTTGTAAGTTCACCGCTTACCGATTACAATTTCACCGCATTTCACCGCAAAAATATGTATTAATTTTGAGGTGAAAAAAAAACTTTTCACCGCTTATAGTACATTTTTTTCCGGTTATTCCTCGACCCGGGCTGTGACATCCTGTCAGGATGGGGACTCCGTGGTTCAATTTAACTTTGCTATTTTTTCTTGACAGTAGAATCAGTTTCCTTTATATAACTGTGGACTACAGAGGAACAACTGGATTGGTCCGTTATGACACTAAATTTTTCATACATTATAAGGAACTCTTGATGTTCTAATGATCACAAATTTGCAATTTTTGAAATTTTGTCTAATAAACTTTTAAAAATGGTAGTTTTGACCAGTAATTCTAGAGGAAAAACGCTCAATGCTCTTATGTCATTTTGATGGGTATGATTGTTTCTAACCGTAAGCTATCATATTGTAGCCTAAAAATTTGAGCAATGTATAATTGCATGTCTGCTTCAGTCTTCGATATAATATGTAAGTATTTCTAAGAAATATCGTATTTATACTTATAATGTTCAGTCTCTTTGCCAAAGTCATCAATCATCTCAAATATCCCAAAAATCATTGACAATTATCGAAAACTGTGGCTTTTGTAATTTGCTGTTTTATATGGCGACAAAGAGAACCGCTGATGGGTGTTAGCACGCAAGTTTTAGACCAGCACCTACATTTTAGAAAACCTTATTCCATTTTTTGATTCAAAAAAGTAACTTCAAAAATCAAACGTACGTTTGATTTGTGAAGTTTGAAAGGTTCTTTCAGCTGGTCTAATTTTTCAACAGAGCATCTGGAACAACTCTTGACATTTATATGGAAATTTTTAAAGAAAAATGTGCAAAGCCGTTCTTCGTTAAGAATTGATTTTCTTTCTCATCGCAAATTTCACCAGATAATTGTCAATTAATGTAAAAAAACTGTTCATTGCAAAATCTTTTAGTTCTCTAACAAAATATCCGAAGATCACATTTATTTTGCACCCTAGTTGAAACTTAAGGTCGAGTTTGCAGAAATTTGAAAATGGAGTTACAAACTTTACAAACAGGCTTTGCAAATTTGAGCTTTAATTGCAAATTTTTGCAAATTCTCACATTCTAACTTAAATTATAACAAAATTATAACGTCTACATTAATTTGTAACTAAGTTGCAAATCTCATATTAATTTACATTTTTTTACAAATTTTACCTCGGATTTTTAAACCAAAAATTGGAAAAAAAATCTTTAAAAACGTCCTTTGTCTAAGCTCATGACTTCTTCACTTGAAAAAGCACAAAAACGTCGCAAAATATGGATGTACACATAATTTGTGTGCATCAACAAAATCTTGAAAAAATAATATTATTATTAAGCATTGCGAAATTATTAATCAAAGACATCAAGAAAGCGGTCCTTCCATATTCTTTTTCTTCTAATTTTCTTGTTTTTTTTAAATTTCATAAATTTTCCACTCTTTTCTTGAAACTCTTGTTGAAATAGTGACGTTTGCCGATAGTTAGATCCTGACAGCTGACATCCAAAGGTTGTGTCCTCGTAATTGGTGAATTTGTTAGCCTTCGAATCCTTCAAAAAGTCTTTATATGGCTGAACAGCCATGCTAATGAACGTAACACATAGTTAAATTTCAAAAATTGGGTCCAAAAATATTTTGCCTTTAATCACTTTTTGTCTCCAGCCTAAACAAATTTTTATATCAATTTTAACAGTTGAAGGGAGCTAGGTTGTTTTTTTATGCAAAATTACCTTAACTTCAAGTTTTGCGTGTCTTGAAATAGTACTGGGTGCTGCAAGGTGTTGTATTAACCCTTTTAACGAATTTGCAAATATCTGCGTTTCCGCCTTCGTTTGCAAATATTTCCAAATCTGATATCAATCCGGAAGTATTTGCTATTTTGACATTGCGTTTGGACTAGGTCAACTCAGATTTCGTCGGATTTGAAGCACTAAAATCTGCTACTAATGTCGTGATCGGAACAAAAATTTCAGGTTCCTGAGATTCATGAAAATTTTGTTTAGCGCCTTTCTAAGTTTGACAATGTATTGAGAACGTTGATAAGAGTTGAAAAATTATAAGGAAGCAAAACACAATAGAACATTAAAAGGGACAAATTTAATGGCATTTATCGCAAAGATCATTACCATTTTTATTTGGGAAAGGTGTGAATAGTTTTTGGTTGTGAAAATTAAAGTTTGTAATGATGAATAAACAATTATATTCATCATTCTAAAGCATCAGTAATTTGTGTAAATAAAGATTGTACTCATGTAAAAGAACGTAAGAAAACATTTGAGAACATATATCGAGAAAAAATTTTGTTTTGCTGAATTGTTTTTAGTCGTTATGTTTACCCAAGCCACAATCAATTTTGAAACAATTTGACTAAATGCAATCAAACATGACGAAGAGGCTAACTGAAAACTAGAAAAGCATAAGATTCACTTTTTTCAAATTTATGACACAAACAGTCGCGCCATTTTAGCTCAAAAACTCTCGACAAGCAATATGTAAGAAGTTTTGTATTATAGGTTCAAAGTTTTGACGAAGCCAAATAGTTAAAATTCAAAAATTTGGATCCAATTTTTTTCCCTAAATCAATTTCTTTTCGAGCCTAAACTAATTTTTATGTCAGTTTTAACAGTTGATGGGAGTTAAGTTGTTTTTTTACGGTAAAATTATCTTAACTTTTGCGTGTCCTGAAAAAGTACTGCGTGCTGCAAGGTGTTGTATTAATGCTTTTTTACGAATTTGCAAATATTTGCCTTTTTTGCCTTGGTTTGCAAATATTTGCATTTCTGACTTTAATCCGGAAATATTTGCAAAAATTTGCAAATTTGACATTATGTTTGGACCAGGGCAGGTAAGATTTCGTTGGTTTTGAAGCACCTAAATCTGCTAATAAATTTGTGATCGAAACAAAATTTTTACGTTATTGTTAGTTAATCTTAATATATCAAAAATATAGTTTTTGAGAAATATAGTTTTGAAATAGCTGAAGGCCGCCAAATTGTCAGCTAAAAAACACATTTATAGGAACGGAAGGTATGAATAGACTCCATCTGGGTAAACAAAGATTGCTTGATGAGTTTCTATGTTTGGAATACTTGTCAATTGGGAAAAATGGAGTAAAGAGCTTATTTTGTGCCCTTTCAGTATAAAATAAAAGGCTAAAATTTCAAAAATTTATAAAGAGTCGGATCAAACAATTCAGTAACTCTTTTCTATCTTTAAACGTAGAACCAATACTACTACCGTTTAGATTCGTATATCGTATTTTTAGCAAAATTGATCAAACTTCAAAGGACAAATTACGAAAATTATGAACAAAACAACAGAAGTGAGGCTAATGTTCTAAAAAAACTAAACTTCCGTAACTGCTGGCAAAAAGAAAATTTATCCAAAAAATCATTTTTATTTGATTTTTGTACATTTGATAAGCTTTCTACTGATACCACTCACAACGCTGTACGAGGAATACATCGGTCGGCGGAAATTGACTGAACAAAAAAAAGTTCAGCTTATAGTTCCTCCCGCAATTAAGTGGGTAGTAACAATTAGCTTTCAGATGTCGGGTACAGGAAGGCTCTACTAAGAATATGGGAGAAAATTTCGTTTAAATTTACCATTAAACATGAGATAATTTTTCCGGGCACTTTTCGAGGCTGTCAAATTTTTCTTCATAAGAAGCTTCCCTAAAACTAAGAAAACAGGCCTTAACCTTCTTTATTTTAGCTAACGTAACTTATATTCCGTCTGATCCAACTCCTGCCTCACAACGGCCAGTTTGCGGAAAAAAATTAACAGTGAATTTGAAGCTTCGATTCTATTTGCAAACTCTTTTACCTTCACACACACACACACACACACACACACACACACACACACACACACACACATACACACACACGCACACACACACACACACACACACACACACACACGCACACACACACACACACACACACACACACACACATAGAGAGAGAGAGAGAGAGAGAGAGAGAGATAGGAGAGCTCGATTTAGCTAGACTTTAGCGCAACTCAAAATTAGGACTGGACTTTAGCTCCACTCTATTTTTGCGAAAAAGACTTTAGCTAGACTCAAAAGATAAGGTGGGCCGAAATTCGCATGAAAGCTTGATGTAAATCATCGACCATTATCAAACACTTGTAATCTGATGACGGATGTCAAATATAATCCAAATGGCAGCATTACGCCCAACATTTGAACTGGCACTGTTTTATTGCGACTTTTGGGAGAATGCGACAAATGAGCCTTCCCAAATTGCGTGTCTGCTGTCTTTATGAAATGCTTATTTTATCTATAGAGACCTCGACTCACGAAAAAGAGAGAATATTGACCATAGTCCAGCTAAAGTCTTTTCATGGGTCCCGCTAAACAATTATGCCGATCAACGTCTTTTCATTGGTCTACCATTTGTATTTTTATAACCAACAAAGTCGAATAAGGGTCTTTTCATGGGTTCACTATTAGTCTTTTCATAATCAATTTAAGTCGAGCAAAGTCTTTTCATGGGTCCATCCTTCGTCTTTTCATAAGTCTGCTTTTGCATAGAATATTTAACGTGCAACTTTTAATTATAATGCAGTCAGCAAGTATGCTCCTTTCATTTTTTACGATTCTAAAGAACCACAAATCCTTCAAAAACTTGCATTTTTTAAAAAAAAAAGATGTTCGTAATTTGGAAGAGAAAACAGATTCAACAACGCCACACTTTTTTCACGGCCAATGAGAAGAGGACAATTTGACGTAGGCTGCCTTCAGTCAATCAAATAATGTGGTCATATGCTGCAGTTGCCATAAATGCTTTAATTTATGAGTTGACAAAATTCTGAAGTGTTTTGTCAGTTTTCAACTGTTTTTAAAGTTGGACTGCTCTAATGCAAAGCTACTTAAGTCTTGTTCCGGTGCTGCTTCTGTATGTACAGACGCAGGGGAAGAATTAAAACACTTCGAATTGTCAACAAGGCGGACTTATGAAAAGATTAGTTTTTTCATAACATATTTGGGAAGATGAAAAAATGTTTATCATATTGCAAACTGGCACTGGTTGTGACCTTGTCCCGTAAACAGATTATGGGCACCTTCTTTTAGTTCGCAAGCACTTCCAATTATATCACTAATAGGTCAATAGTTGTACTCAAACATTTCAAAAAATTTAAAAACTTTGATCCACCGAGTGTGTTTTGGGTTACTTGATGCCCCTTTAGCTCAGTGATTTAACACTGGAGCTCAAATCAGGACCAAAATTCAAAAAGAAATTCTTGGGGTTGTCTTTTAGATTGGTCATCTAGACTAAAACACCAATTTTTCAATTGAAAAGACAAATTTCATTTGAAAGGATAGTTATGCAATCTCAATGAAGCAAAACAAGTAAGAAAAAGTAAGGAAGCATCAGTAATCATTGCGATGCATTTAGGTCATCCTTTAATAAAACTGAATTCGTAAAAAATAGCAGCCGAAAAAATATTCCTGCATATAATGCCGGCTCGCTAAATGGAACCAAAATAATAGTTGCGTTGTTTGCTTCAAATAGATCGATGACATTAACAAACCCATTAATAACATACACTTCCTACTGAGACTACGAAAAAAGTCAACATTTTTTTTGTCACAAAACTTCCAGAGCATCAACATGCGGTTCATCTCCGTGAAGAATTGGTGTTATAAAGCAAACGGCGAAGCACTGAAATGTTTTTTGCTCATCAAAGTTAAGAAGTTTCCATTACAAGAATTCGTTGGGCTTGCAAACCATACACCATGGCCAAAATGTGGAATATGTCACTGAATTGGCGAGAGTACGCTATGTCTATAGTTAAAATTCAGCTTGTTTAATTTTTTTTCAATACTTTGTTTTGCTTTAGTTTAGAGTCCAATAATAGTATCTCAATAAAAATCTGTCCAGGTAAATTTTGCAAATAGTTTTATATCATACGCAAAGATTACTTTTTTGTAACATAAGATATGTTTGGCAACCTTTTTTTATACTGCTGTAGCGAAACATTAGCATATAAAATTTTCATCCTGGTTGCGTACGTATTCAACTCTACCTTACAATATGTTTATAATTAAATTGTATTTATAAGTATTGCTGTACCGGTAGCACACTTAGAATCTCCGGAGGCCATGCTCCGTCTCACGAGGATGAAACCGGCCCAAGTGGCTGCGTGTTACAATTTCCAAATCATAGCAACTCGCTTGCCATCAAAAATAGGTTATAAACTATATAACAAATGTCAATCGTAGATAAATAGATTTTCAAAAAAAAATAAAGCAAACATTTAAATTTGATTCAATCAATTCATCACCATTGATTGTCGGTTTTGCTTTGAGCACCGGATAGATTTCACTCAATTCAGTACCCAAATGATACAAAGGCATGGAGTCATATCAGTAAATAACAGAACTTTTACAGATAGCGAAATATGTCCATTCAATAGTTTGCCAAACCATTTGATGAATACTGACCTCAGTTTTGGAATACTGCAACAAGTTGACAATAGCATCAGCTGGTGTTTTCGAATTAAACAATTTGTAGATTAAACAACAAGTATAGATTATATATTTTGTCATAGATGAAATAAACAATTTTTCCTGCAATGTTTCAAGCTTTTGTTTTATTAGAACTTCCAACTGATTACTTTGCATGAGATCACTTAAGCGTTTTTTACTACTACATGATGACATTACAAAACAAATTAAAAAAAACTAACCAAGCTTACCTATTTTGTTTGATAATGTGCATACTAACATGTCTGAGGAAGCCAGTTCACTTTTTAAGATCCTGGGCCTACCACCCAGAGTATTTCAGTACTAAACCTGCGTTTTTCCATATTAACTTGCAAAATCAGCACTGAAACAGCTAACTTGCATCAAAAAGTTGGTCATTGTTTCCAGAAAAAAATCCGAACAACTATTAAGTCTGTTCAGAGCAATTTCATAGGGAAAACAGAATGGTTTTAGGCTGACAAGAACTATACAATAACGTTAATTAGGCTGATAATTGCATGATAATAGATGATCAGATCAAAATAAAGATAAAATCAGAAGTACAAATTTACTCTGAAAAAGACTCATCAGTGTAGATGTACAAAAATCGTCTATATACAGTCTCTGGATTTACAATGATTCAGTACTGCAATGTTCTGGGTGGCAGCCTGGATGGCACATATCTTGATGCTCTTGCGCTTCATTGGAAATATTTGACAAAAAACACTAGCAAAAAAATGTTTGTTTCTGTCGCAATTTTGAGCCTCGGTCAAACTGCTTTTTCTTCTGTCAATCTCTTGAAGATTCGCCTGAGATAAAATCTATTGTATAATAACAGAGGAGGTACTTCGGTTACTTCAAAATAAAAATCTATAGTTTTCCAATTAATTAATACTGCGAAGAAATTGAAAAAAAAAGCAGTTTTTAAAGAAATCTTAAGATATTGAACTAGCAAGCAAAGCGATATTTCTTTTGCAATTTAAATTCTTTCGTTCTCTCTTTTGTTTTTCTGTTTCATAGCGCTTTTGCTTGGTAAATAGAGCAGCAAATTTCCATTTATATAAATATCGCAGTCATTTTTCCAACTATAGCTAACGATCGCTTTTTTTGGGCAGCAAAAAACGAGATCGAGTGCATCAAAGCATCAAAATTTTGATGTCAAAATTAAAACTTAGAAATACGATTTAACGTTTCCAAAGAGCAACCTAAGCAAATTAGTACTTGCACATTGACCTTATAAGGTGGAGCCGAAGATTGCGTTAAGGACAAGCTAAAATCTGCCAAACACATGAGCTAATTAGTGCCTCAGAGGGGAGCTAGAAAGTTAGTCTTTCAAAGTCAGTCTGCATCATACACTTTTTAAACCAGTATATCCCGTTTAAAAATTGGAGGTGCCTTTTACCATTTTTCAAACCATAATAATCGTTATAGTGCACAGCTTAATTAATCTCGAGTGTAAGCTTTTTCGTGAGCTCTCTTTAATTTCCAAGACCACAAGAAAGAATTGCGGGCAACTATTCTCCGCAGCCCAAAAAAAGCTTCTTTTATAACCCAGGTCGCCCATCATACTTTTCTTGATTTCGTATTATGTCTTATATGATTTATATGATTTCTTGGTAGTCATACAAGGATCATACAAAAATTAAAACATACTCCCCTCGTTATGTTCTAACATACTGATACTGAAAAAAGTAATCAATAATTCAGAAAAGTCTTGAAGAAAAATTTTTTTCTTTATAATCATACTAGGTCATATATGACTTGTATGATTTCTTAGTATTCATACAGATATATTCCAGAAAAAATTAATGATATAAGGAAAAATTAACTAGTGAGTTTCAAGAGAAACAAATGAAGCCATAATTGACAATTCCATTGGTAAAAAAAGCCAAAATAAAAATTGAAATTTCTTAGAAATCATACTAGGTCATTTAATTTTCCCATACGAATCATATAAGATTTCATACTAAGATCATATATGATTTCTTTGATTTCATATTAGGTTCATATATGTTTTGATATAAAAACATTTCGATTCCACACTTGCGGCCTTCTCCGCATCGCATATTATATTTTTTTTTCTTTGATTTCTATGATTTATATGAATTCTTTTATTTCATACTAGGGCCATATATGATTTCTCTGATTTCATACAAGGATCATACATCATTTCTGCATGAATATTCGTACAGTTCATGAGGGGATCTTCTATGAATTCTTTGACTTCATGCAGGGGTCTTACATGAAAACTTGGATTCAGGGATCATAAATGATTTCTTTGGTTTCAAAGAAATCGAGTATGGACAGTATGAAATCATATATGATTCCTTGTATGAAATCAAAGAAACTTCAATCTGGGATGACACTTTCTTTAATGCAATCCCGGGTGGACTAAGACTCAAAAACATCCAAAAAGCAGAAGACGGAAAACAAAAGACATATGCGCTTGAGACAAGGTTCATTCGAGAGCTATAAGAAAGTACGGGACATGAAAAAAATTATCGATTTAATCTTTTAATCTTCAAGTTTAATCTTTTCTATTACTATCATTCTTTCTCCACACAGCTGCGTGATATTTGGTGTTTGTGTGAACGAATTATTAATTAACCTGTAATTTCAGGACAATTATACGCTAGCTTCAGCTTCGCAGCATGCCCTCAACTTATTTTTTGATTTTGATAATTAGCTGTTGATGGAAGTGCTTCGCAAATTGAAGTTGATTGCGATTCCAATAAAGTTGGACAAGTTCTGTCCATGTACAACAATAGGAAAGATCTGACCAATGGTGACTACAACTACCTTGTCTACTGCGCTGTTATTTGCTGTGAGTGTCTCGGAGGAATTATTGTCCTATCGATGGCGTTCGAAAGGTTCTATCTTATATGTCGACCTGCAGAAGCGAAAGTGAAATTAAGTGGAGAAAACCGCTTGATATTTTACTCTGCTGTCGTGACTGGAGTTTTGGGTGTTTTTACAAGCATGCTTATTGACGCTTTATTGCATCACAAAAATTTTGTAAGTTTGTAAAATTTTATCCCTAGCTTGAGATCTTGTTGTATGTAAACGTCGTCCTCAACAGAAATTGTCCTAGAACCCAGGTTACTGTACTTGGAAAACCTGGTACGGCCGTAGTAAGGCACCGTATAAGTCTAGAATGAAAAGCGTACTAAGATCTTGTATAGTTGACTGCGGTCCGTAACACGGCCGTAATAAGTTTTCTGAGTTATCATATTAAGGCCGTATCGAGATCAATAAAGTGCCGTAATAAGGTGCCGTGTCGTTAGTAATCTCTCCTCCTTTTTCATTCAGGGCTGAGACCGACAGTGGCGGAGTTTATGAAATAACTATAAGAGTACTGAAGTACTGATATTGTACGGTAAACAAAAGCTAACTCAAACAGCTAGGCCAAAAAGTGGTACGAAAACCCAATTCGCCGACTTTAGAAAGAACTTCCCGTACTTAAGGTTCGGTGTCAATCAGTACTGATTCAGAAGAATTTCAGAGATATTTCATGATTTAGAACTGATTCAGAAGGATTTCAGAACCAACTGTGACGTGATTTCTGAATTTATCTGAATCAGAGCAAAATTCAGAGAAAATGTTCTGTATTCTTCTGAATCAGAAGATAATTCAGAATGAATTACTGAATTAGCTCTGAATCAGACAAATTCAGTGCAAAATGTGACCTGAATTTGAACCTGTCTCAGTACTGAAATGGACTTAGAGTTAGGTACGGGTTCCCTTGTAGCTGTAGATAGAATGATTCAAGTCTGACTATCGATTAATGAGAAAGTTGTATCAGACAATGCATTGCCATCAGGGAGCTGCTTGACAAATGCTTAGATCAATATATAGATCGAAATAATGCTTACTTATTGATTTAGAAATCCAAATTTATACTGATCTTTGGGAATTCTTTTCAGAATTCAATACGCGATCGTTTCAGATTCAGATATTTTTTGTCAAAAATAAGCTCAAAAATATAATTTAGAGTTAGTCAAATGCTGATAGCGTAGTTAAATACATGATTAAGTACTTGATATCCAATAGAAATTGAGGGATCTGAGAAGGAAACGTACAAAATGTTCAATTTTTAGGGAAAATGTAGGGGAAATCAGAAGAAAGCATTTGTGTCAGCAGCATGAAAACACTGCAAAGAATGAACTAAAAAGATTCTCAATTGTCCCATGAGAAAACATTCTCACGACTTCTTCACTTTAGGTGAATACCCGGCCAAATATGTTTTGACAATTTTATCCCCTTGACTCTTATGTTTTTTCATAAGCACTGGATCAGGTTACCGGATATCTAAGGTTGTTCAGCAGATATTGTCTGGGAGTTGACAAGTTTTCGCGGTCTATTTAACTTACATTCAACACTTTTTGCGCAGAAATCTGAAAAAAAATTAATAAATTCAGTGTTGCTTTTTGGCATTACAATTTCAAAGAGAAAATTTTCCAAAAAAAAAAACAAAACTCGTGGAAAAATAAGTCCAATGAACTGATAGAAAACTGGCAAAGGCAGTAAATACTTTATTGGGGAAGACAGACTGAGATCATGCATAAAGTTCTGCACATTTGGCTGGCTTGACCAAATAAAATAATAAAAAAAATAATGCAGCTTTTTAATCTTTTTCCTAAAACAGTGAAAAAAACTTCGGATTTTAAAATTCTCTCTCTCTCTCTCTCTCTCTTACCGGCATTAGTGATAGAATAAACGGACTTTTGCTCTCGGTTATTGGACTTAAAATAATAGTAAGCATTAAAGGTAGTCAATTTTTGTAGGCATGTCAAATATAGATTAAAAACATGCTTTGTCCAAATGGTGTTTTAACTTTTTATATTCACTAAAAACTGTTGTTTATATGGTAGTCAATTGTATGCTGCTTCATCTTATGCAATTCTTAATTTTATAAGAATTGATTATACATGATTTTGGAATTCAATTAATCTGCGATCAACATTTTATTCAATTCCTTTATCTTGAGAATTTTAATAATGCTTACATCTGTTCGCGATTTCTCACTTTTTTTTATGTTTTACTGCTCCGGTTCAATGTTGCATTGCAGTGCAGAAGCACAAACAATTTTTTTCAGAAATTGCAGAAAACAGACTTATGAGAAGACTTTTGCTCCTACCATAGAAAAAACATGCTCGATCCTCAATTCCCAAGGAAAAACTTCTGATGGACCCATGAAAAGACTTTCTTTCGACTTTATATAGGAAACCTTGTGTAGCAGTAGAAATACTGCATGTATTCCTCCAACCAATCAGAGACTGAGACAACACTATTCTCTTATATAAAGCGCATGCTGCACAAACTCTAGTCAGTCTATTAATTTAGATACACCATGTGCAAACACTTGACTCAGGTACTATACTGTATTACCATTGTATTAAAAGAAGTTTATCTTCTGTGTCTTACCGGGTTGGTTAGCCTTAGAAATATAGCTAAGCCTACTTCGCACGCAGAAATATCATAAGGCTGTTTATATAATAAGGCTGTAAAAGGAGCCCAACTCGGCTCTGCCTTAACTGGTGCGACCAGTGAGTTAACAATCTGTAACCGTAGAAAAACTCACACAAAACTATTATCTTCTGAGAAAAAGATTTAAAGATAGTTTATATAAATTTATTCTCTCTTTATTGGGGAAGACAGACTGAGATCATGCACAAAATTCTGCAGATTTGGCTGGCTTGACCAAATAAAATTATAAAAAAAATAATGCAGCTTTTTAATCTTTTTCCTGAAACAGTGAAAAAAACTTCGGTTTTTAAAATTATCTCTCTCTCTCTCTCTCTCTCTCTCTTTCTCTTACCGGCATTAGTGATAGAATAAACAAACTTTTGTTCTCGGTTATTGAAAGTAAAATAATAGTAAGCATTAAAGGTAGTCAATTTTTGTAGGCATGTCAAATATAGATTAAAAACATGCTTTGTCCAAATGGTGTTTAATTTTTTATATTCACTGCAAACTGTTGTTTATATGGTAGTCAATTGTATGCTGCTTCATCTTATGCAATTCTTAAGAAAAATTACTGAATGAAAATATGCAATTTTATAAGAATTGATTATACATGATTTTGGAATTCAATTAATCTGCGATAAACATTTTATTCAATTCCTTTATCTTGAGAATTTTAATAATGCTTACATCTGTTCGCGATTTCTCACTGTTTTTTATGTTTTACTGCTCCGGTTCAATGTTGCATTGCAGTGCAGAAGCACAAACAATTTTTTTCAGAAATTGCGAAAAACAGACTTATGAGAAGACTTTTGCTCCTACCATGGAACAAACATGCTCGATCCTCAATTCCCAAGGAAAAACTTCTGATGGACCCATGAAAAGACTTTCTTTCGACTTTATATAGGAAACCTTGTGTAGCAGTAGAAATACTGCATGTATTCCTCCAACCAATCAGAGACTGAGACAACATTATTCTCTTATATAAAGCGCATGCTGCACTAACTCTAGTCAGTCTATTAATTAAGATACACCATGTGTAAACACTTGTCTCAGGTACTATACTGTATTACCATTGTATTAAAAGAAGTTTATCTTCTGTGTCTTACCGGGTTGGTTAGCCTTAGAAATATAGGTAAGCCTACTTCGCACGCAGAAATATCATAAGGCTGTTTGTATAATAAGGCTGTAAAAGGAGCCCACCTCGGCTCTGCCTTAACTGGTGCGACGAGTGAGTTAACAATCTGTAACCGTAAAAAAACTCACACAAAACTATTATATTCTGAGAAAAAGATTTAAAGATAATTTATTTAAATTTATTCTCTCTTAACGCCTAAAATTCTGAAAACGGGGATCGCATCCCCAACAAAAAATTAAGAAAATTAATAGTAAGACACCGTAATTAATAAAATGAGCCGTCACACTGACCAGACGTCATCAAAATCGGATACACGTTCCAAAGAATAACAACTACCTGTTCTTACACAACAGAACAAACTTCTTATGCATGAAATCTTACCATTTAAAATTGAACAATATCAACACCAAGACGAATTAAACTTACTTCTAAACACATCAAAACAACCTAAGTACCATTTTTTTTTGCAGTAGGGCAACAGTCTCTCCTCTCTTTGCCGGACAGACCTTCACAGTTCTCATGGATTGCTTTTCTCTCATATTTAATTGAAATTTATCGAACTGAGTTCATAAAGGGCTCAATTCTTTTCATTTGTGATCCCCTCACAGCCACTTATATCTCACTCATCTATGACACTTCATTTACCTACTATCAGACATACTACTTGAATTTCTTAACCGAGTATGGACAGAAGCACAACCCTCTGGCAGAGCTGGTACATTAAGAAAATCATCATTTGAATTTCCAAAACGCTTAGCGTCAACAGTAAATACCACCGCTTTGCAGTCGCAAATGGAAAGCGTACACAAGGTCGATAGACAGGAAATTGAAGCTTTCTCTCACCTTATGAAGAAATACATAAGCTCTAAAAAAAGAAGCGGGTTTGCCTGAAGCAGGATATTAGACTCTCCCACACTTTTATCGTGGTATGTACACAGATTCTGGAAAAATTTAGTGAGACACATTTTTCCAGCTACAATACTTAGAGCATAAACGTATCCACACTTGATGAATAAACTATCAGAAACATTACCTTACGTTTATGATGCAAATTGGTTTCCTGAAAATTTCATAACTATCACAGAAGTACCATCGTAAATCAAACAAAACTAAAAAATGATCATAACAATATTGAAACAAAAATCACAATACCAAAATTCAATCATTTATTTTAACAAAAACTCCAGAGGACCCAAACACATCCCTGGAAGCATCACCAATAGAGAACATGGATACAATAAACCATTCATAACCGATGAACTCTAATATAAACAAAACCACAGAAACTGATTTTTTTCCACACAATCAGACGACAGGAACCCTTTTTTCATCTCATACTGTAAAAACTCTTTCACTAATTGATCTTGAAAAATTTAATAACAATAATTACAATAATAATAATCACGAGATAATTAATGATACCACTAATAACACAAATACTTATAAAAATCACAGAAATAGACATTTTGTAAATTCAACCGAACTGGCACAAAATTTCTATCCACTGAATACAACCCCTCCATTATTACCTAATATAATTACAACTTTACCACTCTTACAGGGACAACAATCAGTACACTTTAACACTGAACCTATTATCGTAAACACATCTTCTCAAACAGCATCAACAAACCATAATATTCAATTAGCCTTCCCAACAATTAGTAATTTTTTTCAAACATTTTAATTCACAAAATACTTAACAGACAACAAACGCTCCAACTGCTAACTATTTGCAGCATCTACACAAAAACCTTCACCAGCTGTTAGACGAAATGCACAATCGGTATATCCTTACTTATGAGGCTGGATACCCATGCAACAGTTTTTGAGACCGTTTGATGAAATTGACCCTAGATACACTACAGAAGATTTTTTGAAACGCTATGACAGTGAATATGGTCATGACAGCAGGACCTGAACAAACTGATTCAGCATATCAAGAAGCATGGATTCTCAAACAAATCGCTATGATACAAACGGCTTTAATCGGCCCCGCACAACAATGGTATTCATATTTACCTTTAGAAATTAAAAACAAATGGCAAGCATTTTGCCGAGAAAATCAAAAAATCTTCGATAGCCAACAATCGCTAACATAGTTGCTGCTCGAAAGCATAACACGTGCCTCGAGAGAGCAAAAAATCACAAGAACTTCGAGTTGAACAAATGGCTAGAAAAGTATATGTCAATAATGCTCCAGATCAGAGAAATGCACAGATGATTGACCCACTTGTTAAAGCATTAGATCCACAATTAGCTAGAATAGCTCTTAAAAAGATCGCTAAGCACAAATCAATAGCATTGGTAGCACAGCTTCCATTTGCACAACTCGTTGAGGAAGTCTATCATGAAGACATCACTAGAACACACATAGATAGACATAAAATAAGCACAAAATCCACTCTTTCCTTATCTGTATATATTATATCTATGGATAGAGATAATCTCAGATAAGATGATATCTGCTTTATGAAACAAGATATTGCGTGTGGAATCTACGTAGTACGACACAAGTACTCAATTAAACCAAATTTTAAAGGGAAACCTTTGTTCCTTAAAATTTGTAAAACAAAAATGATCACGATCAGGACACAGTATCTCCACTTGCCCCGAAAAGAGGTAAACAAAACCAATTGATAAATTTAATTTTCAAAAACAAAATTTTAATCAAGCAATGAAAGGAAGCCAATATCTTCCTAATAACAAGTCAAATCAAATAATATGACTGGTAAACCACTACCATCCCCCTATCGCTCATGAAGCAGTATTAGAGAAAATCGAGACACTTCTCGACATAGAAATCCCAATTATGAAATTAAAGAATACCACAAATTACAGATGAAAGTATCGACATTTCTTCTCTCTGCCAGCAACAAATAGTTCTAAATTACAGTCACTTGGAACTATAAAAATTATTCTTTCTCCAGACGTAACAGATTACAGAACTCATCGAAGCATTAATTTTATACTCATTTTCCACGTGTCAAACTTTAAATTCAACATTCTAGGAACACCATTCATAGAAAAATATGTAAAAACAATAAAAAGTTCGTCTCATACACAAGAGATTCAGCATAATTATAAAACAAAATTTCTGGAAATCTTTGACTCTTCCACGAAATCACCACCATGCTATTCACGATTGTTTCCGGTAATCGGAGATCACTCACTATATTTTCAGTTTTTTGAAAATCGAATCTTAACCTATTCACTCACTGCATACGATTGTAAAAGCAAATTTCCAAATGGAACTTTAATACCTCAATCAGTTTTCTCATTTATACCACTACGTAAAAATATGTTTTTTTCTATAATGGATAAAAATAGTCTCGACTACCCTTCTCAATCCTTTATACAAATACTTATTCAAAATCTTTGAACCACCCACTGCCACTTGTTAAATGATAAAGATGATATGTAAAACAAGATACCTCACCTATAAACCTACAAACCAGGAAATATCGCAACAATGAACTCACTAAAATTTATTGATGCCTATACCTCAAATTGCACACGGTACATCGGAAAAACTTAATAAACTATATTGCCTAATTTTGACATAGCAGCAGGAACGCGAATATAAAACACAACAGAAAACTTTTCTTATACAATTTTACACTTCTATGTTCAGAGTCATAGAGAAACGATTTCTTCAATTGTTCAACTTTGAGCACAATAAACTGAAACAAACACATTTTGAAAAATTAGCACAACTATTAATTCATTATGAATATTGTTATGCCACGTCTAAATTCGATGTAGGGAAAATAAATGTTGAATTAACCTTACCCCTGAAAGCAAAAGCAGTTTTCAAAAAGCAACGAGCTAATCGTCTACCTCTACAATTACAAAAAACCAGTACAACATTTACTTGACCTCTCTACAAAATTTCACATAATTGCCCAGTAAACACAGATTCCCTCAGTACAGGGAACGCATTTAATAATCCAGTTTTTAAACTCAAAAAGGGAGAATCACTTATATTTGCTCTTCAACCTAATGATCGACGAAACTAAATGTAGTTGGCCTAAGTAGCCCATGCAGTTTATACTCACACGAATGAAAGGACCAGTTTTTTAAATAGCGATATGAATAACGCATATAATCAAATGCCACTAGACAAACCTTCACAAAGACTCACAAATTTTGTCAACAATAGTGTTTTAAATGCTTGTTTTATGGTACTTCTATCGGCCCATTCGCCTTCTCATCTTTTATGAGCAGCATTCTTAAACCACTAATTTGTCGAACTCAGATCATTACGTATCTTGACGATGTCTTTATCCAAGATATCACAACAGACACAATGTTACAGACATTAAAAAAATATCACAAAATTCTCAAAGCTGAAAACCTCAAAGCTGGCCCAGATAAATCTTTCTTTTTTTAGAATCAGTTAAAGTTTTTTGGACACCAAATACAGAAAAATCTCATACAACCATTAAAATCTATAATAGATGGCCTCTTAAAACTTCAATCACCAAAAAACTAAATAGAAATACAAAATTATGTTGGATTTTTAACATTTATCTCTAAATATGCCTATCAGTTATGAAAAATCTATAGTATTTCAACCTTCCAATGTAAAACCGCTTCATCAGCTTCATGTCCCGGAAAATCAAGGTTTCGAACGAATTTCTATATGCTGCCAAAAAAATTTAATTTGAAGATCAAGTAACGCGTAAAACATTCCCTTGGTCTACTAAAGCACCATGTGAAACTGACAAATTTGGTCAGCAAACATCAAGAGGTGCGAATGGCGATGAGTCATATTTCTTAACGCCTTATCCATTTCAAGCGCAAAATCGTGTTAAAACTTTCACACCCGATGAAGTTGAAAGCTGCTTCACCCAATTGGATTTTACTGCACAACTTGGCATATATAGTCAAAGAACTAAAATGATAAAATCAATTAGTAGACGACGCCGCAAAAAATTTGAAGTAGCACAAGCAGTTAATTTTGCAGACCATGCAAAACAAGCACAACTACAAGCACAATTTTAACAACAACAAAGTCAATATAGCAATTACTTAAACAAACTGTTCAATAAGGGAAAAGAACTTATACTTTGCTGTCTCGATTGGCGTGACTTGATGAACGGCAATTATTTAAAAGAATCTCTCATAGGAATCTTTGAATTCCCTTGGTACGTATTAAAAGAAGTAGCCATCATATGGACTGTTTTTAATTTTAATTTATACGGCGCCAAATTGGACGCATACAATCTTAATAGGGCCACTTTTAAAGCCTAATCTCATATTAGCAAATGTTATAAGTTTCGGATTTTTTGAATTATTCTCACAAACTTTTTTCTACGTATTACAATCAGACTCTTCATAATATAAACCACCCTCACCAAAGAAAATACAAGAGCACTCTATTGATAGTTTCATGAAAGATGTTGCCCCCTATCTTTTTTCCCATAAATACGGCCCCTTCTACCTTCAGTTTGAATTTTTGCATCCAACACAAATGGATGTAGTCAACCAGACCCACAAAGTCAATCGGACCAAGATGCTGCAAAACATCCACAACTACTTCTTTGTTCAGCACCACTTGCAAAGAACGAATCTCTGGTCCACATCAATTCATGCCTTCAATATTCCAGGAAAACGCTCACTTCGCCCTACTACATGAATTACGGCTACATCATAAACTCCATTCATTGTGAAGGTATTCCGTTATTTTGACCCGATCAAAAATTACCCTTTACTTTTGCAACTCTGCTTCAGACCAATACTTGTCCCCATTGAAAAGCTCTAGTTTGTAGAGGGAGGCGCTACAAAGTGCATGTATGGGCACACTTTCCATCTACTCTACATGGACTGGATAGTGAACAAGCTGGCAAATTGCGAACCAACCCCAGAGGAAATCACAGATCCGCAACTACTTCATGACGGTGCAGCCTCACTGCAACACTGAACTGTACCCCCGTGCACTTGCAGCCTGTCTCGGAGGGGATAATTAATATCTGCATTTCTTCAGGGACCCTGACAATCGGGCCCCTGATTTCGAGTTCGATATCCGGACGTAGGCCATCGTCTTACCACATTGGGCTCGTACTCCCTTAATTCCACAGCCTCACTGTTCTTTAAAAGTCTAAACCCATTTTTAATTTTTCTTTTCCTTCTAGTCCTGTATATATATACATATATATATATATATATATATATATATATATATATATATAAAAATATATATATATATATATATATATATATATATATATATATATATATATATAGAGGTATATATATATATATATATATATATATATACTTTATTCAATTATTTTGTTCTTTTCTTCTTTCGCAAATGAAGATTGGGATCAGTTTTTTTCTTCTTTTCTCCGGTCGCAGCTTAATCATCAGACAGTACACTTCACTGAAAGTTTAAGACAATAAGTAGCTAACACAATAGCTAAAAGATGGATTTCCACCAGAAGGTAAGCTGGTAAATCTGATCGGAAAACCCTGTACCCAATGGGGATAAACCAAAATCTCCTCGTACAATCAGACAGAGACTAGAGACTACAAGCGATTCTCCAACTGGGAAGAAATTCTCGCTACAGGACAGTGAGAGACAGTAGGGTACTTTGTCAGGACTGACATTACTGGCCAACACTGCCTGTAAATGGCACTTCTGCTAACTTCACACTTGAAGTGGACTACTTACATACGGCACTAGTCAACACTCTACTGACAGGGACGTCAGACGACAGCACATGCCACAACTCCACCTTGACGACAACACGACTCTCCACTTCACTATACAACGAGGATAACACATCAAGCGTACTTCTGCTACAATTCACAAATTTGGATTTAATATTCTTAACCCCGGATGTAGCAGTAGAAATTTTGGATGTATTCCTCCAACCAATCAGAGACTGAGAAGACTCTATTCTCATATATAAATTGCATGCTGCACCAGCTCTAGTCAGTCTTTTAGTTTAGCTACACCATGTGTATACACTTGACTCCGGTACTATACTGTTTTACCACCGTGTTAATAGAAGTTTATCTTCTGTGTGTTACCGATTCCGTTAGTCTTAGAGATATATGTAAGCCTACTTCGCGCGCAGAAATAAATAGCCCTACTTCGTTATATCTTAAGGCTGTAAAAGGAGCCCACCTCGGGTCTGCATTACTTGAATGTGTAATTCTGGTCAATAAAGGCCCTCCCCTACTAGACTTTTTGAGTCTATTCAGTAGTCGAGGTTTAAACAAGGAAAGCTTCAACTGGATGTTGTGAACCTCAACCTGAACAATCAGCCACCTGTGAGTTAATTCAATTGAAAAACAACTGATTATTTGTTAATAATTTTCCAGGAGAATATCCGGAAATGCTCCTCGTGTTGGTTTCAACGTTTCTACTTAACTGTGGCTCTATTCTTTCTCTCAGTTGTTCCTACTATTACTGTTTCAACCTACATTTACAAACTTACTTGGGTTGTGTTGCGAAAAAAAGTAGAAAATGGAAACACAGAAATGCACGAAAGAAAAAAGGGATCTTTTTCGTTTGTACCCCTCATCCCCAGTAAGTTATGCCCCCCGTTACAGTACACGTGCCATTGTATAGTAAATCAAGGATTTATTCTGCTGCCCCCCCCCCCGAGCTAAGTGCCCATATACCTTTTACGCCGCCAGGCGGACGAGATAATTTTTTACACAGTCACCTGCGATATAACAAAACATTTTGTAAGGGGGGGGGGGTATAAAATCACCGAGGGGGCAGAATAGATTAGAAATCTTTTCCCGGGCCAAGCTTTCACCCTTAATCAACCCCTAATTAGCGTTATTTTCGGGTAAAATCCTCGACCCGGAATATCTTTTGAATAAATATGGCGCGTGTGCTTGTCGTTGGGAATAATATGCACCCAATAAGTTGGCGAGCACAAACGAAAAAGATTTGATAAAAGATGCTAGCCAAAGCGTTTGGGTTGATTTCTGTGGCGTTTTCGCTTTGCTACACTCCTTATGTTATTTCTGCAGCTGTCTATGTCTATTATGCTTCTGTTCACAGCTCTGTCTTCACTGATACTTATGCAAACAGGCAAACTTTGAAATTATGAAGGCACAAAAATAATGCTGTTAAGAAAGTGAGATAAGTTTAATGCAAAAGGAGTCGGATCTATTCTCCCCCCATCCATTATTTCAACGACCCCTACTTTTAAGTTATGTGTTGCTACATAGAATGTTGCTAAGTACAAAAGGGGTACGTGCGACAGGGGGGGGGCATAAAAATCATATGCCCACTAAGCTAGGGGCCCGAAACATAATAAACCCAGAAAATGATTTCAAAAAGACGTAAGCAATAAATGTTGAGCCTTCTAATAGGTGCATAATTAAATTTATTTCGGAGTTTACCTTCAATAAGAAAATGCCAGTTCTTTTGAATTTAAAACTAATTTTCAAATTTGGTTGCAAAAAAAAGTTCTTTTATGTAAAATTTCTTTAATTTTTCAGTGAAAAAAGTTTGTTTGCTTAAGGTTTCGAGAACACACTGTTTATACTTTTCAAGAGGTGAGTTATTCATATGTTTCATTTATTGATATTATTTTGTGTAATGTCTTTCATTCCGGTGAAACAGTTTAAGTGGCGGTTAATTTTTAATTTTTTTCTAGAATTCGAGGCTCTCAATTGGTTTCTCCTTCAACACGTACGTGTCGTTTGGGTAAAAAAAAACAATATACTGTATACCGGAACCAGACATACCGAATCTCGACAGAGTAAATAGTTTTTGATTTTTAAACAAAGTATTCCAAGACTTTGAACAAATCATTCCACATAAATATTTGCACTTTTTTATAAGGACAAGTGTTAATTTCAGATAACAACTGATTAAGAAGACAAAAATTATCACTGGTAATACAAAAAAATACAGCAACACGAGCGTCTACCGGCACCCAAAAAAGTCGACTCCCGAAGAACGTTGCTGGCGCTTTCAGGTGCCGACTTCCACTCAACGCGGAAAGCGCTTTGTAAAAGCGGTTTGTAAAAGTGGTTTCTTCAACCCAAATAGGAGCCTTAAAATAAAAACTAGGACCCAACAAATGTGACAAGTACTTACGTTCGGATGTAAGGCCATTTCACAACATTTTTTTAATTTTAATCCTTTTGCCGCTCAAACTTACGATTTAATGTTTCAAGATTACTAAAATGAGGGATTAACCTGCTGAAATATTCTTTGCAGAACGCACTTCTGTCAAACATGTTTCTGGAAAACACTAAAATTTCCATATAGGGAACCAACTTTTCCGCTCGCAAAGTTCGAAATTCCGAAAAGTTTCACACGCACAAAGTATTAACATAGGAAAAGTGAAACCTGCCGATAAAAACCAGTAAATTTACTCAAAAATTTGGTATCGGTGGACGCTACTAATGAGTCAAGCAATTTAATACTTTTGGTAATTAGAACCATTTTGATAAATTTTGAGGAGATTTAACACTGGAGAAAATTGCACAAAAAAGAGTGCAATTATTTTGTGGTGATAGCTGGTACTGCACTAACAACTTTCGATATCTTTCTTGGCCACATTTTGCATCTAAGGGGAAAATTAGCCTATCAGTTCTTTTATATTAACATTGCTTATTACATTTTTTCAGGAGTATATTTGTATGTTCAAATCGATGAGCGCCAAAATTTTTCCAAATGTTTAAATCAGTAAAGGAATCGTATATTAGCCTATTGTATGTTTAATTGAAATAGAAAACATAAGAGGCACCCAAGGTTAAAATTTTATGGCTTCGAGTACTTCGAGGAAGAGGTAGAGGAAACAGAATACTAATTCTGATTCCTAGCATTAAAATTGAAATAACTGGAGTGGTACGTTAAAAAAAACAAAAAAGAAAATTCAACATATCCAAGAAGCTCTATGTCTGACTGCCTAAAAAGTTTGTACCCTTGATTTCGCGCAGTTTTTTGCTTATAGGATAGATAATAGAAATAAGTTAGAGCCCTTCTACTTTTTTCACCCCTATAAATTAACAACGTATATTTTCTTCCCACAGTTATTAAATAACATTCATCTCAAAATCCGTATGAAGAAAAAACATTCATTCTGTTTTGGCATCCAAAGAAAACAAATGTAAAAAAACAAACTCCAAAAGCCTTACAGAACAAAAAATAGCAATCTTCAAAACTGCGGAGTAGAAGTGTTTGCGTTTGTTTGAAATTGCAGAATAACGACGGAACATTTTTAGTGATGTACTTTTGAACTAAACAGAACATTTGACTATTGTGTTTGCTGTCACAATGAATTTTGTTTGTTTTGGAAAAAATAGAAGGGCTCCTTTAGCTTAGGAGATAAAAAACAGATACTTTCATAATCATAGAGTCAACGCCTGGGGTTAAAATCACCGAAATATTTTGATTTTAGGCTTCGAATTAAATGCGTGGGAACAAAAAGTGGACCATAACTCAAAAAAATTGGAATGTTTTTCGAATATGATCTACTTGGAAAAGAAAAACAACTCAAACCAAGTTCAGAAATTCAAATATTGCAACGACACTATCTTTAGTAAGTGAAAATCAACTTCAATTATGTAAACATTGATCACATCTATGCTGAAATAAAACACACAACATAATGAAGTTCGTACTGCTAAAAGGTTGTGGGTCTTTTAGATAGTGTAAAGTTTTTGTGCAACCATTTGAGGACCTGCAAACGTTGGCAAATGCAGAAACAAGATCCACTGAGGACGCTTCTTTTTTTATTGCCAACCCTCAATGGCATTAGGTTTTCTAAAAGGGTCTTTTTCGGCTGCTTCCGCTTATTTGAAGGGAACAGTCTGCTTATCCGTAGTTCTAGGACAGCTAAATAATACTCAGAAGTTATAATTTAATTAAAGATAAAAAAAATTATTAATATTATCATAATTATCTCATTTTCCAAATAAATTTTTCCTTTAGGCAGAAAAATTGTGACTTGTTTTAATTGTTGAGAGCGAATAATTTTATGACAAAAGACAAGATCTTTTTGTTTGTCCTTTCTGCACTCAAATAGTGGAAAAGACTCTGTGATAATATTGGGGATATTAAAATGCGAGTTTGGCAGTTCATGCATTGACACTGTTTGCATGTTATCTCACAAACTCTGAGATGCCAGTAATAGATAAAGGTTGGATCCCAACGCACCACTGGCCGAGAGACTTTCGGTTAGTGGTACTATTTTTAGTGCTATGGGCGCAGATTGCATCAAATGGTCACCCGAGTCTTGAGTTTTAGGACAGCCAGCTTTCGAAGTGTAGCACTGTGATTGTGGTGACCAGTTCCACAAATAAGTTCCCTTTTTTGAGTAAATGCAGAAGCTAGGCGTTTGAAGGCTTATTTTTTAAAAGCGCTTGAAGACAGTTTTAAAGCTGTATAACTATTTAATGTGAAGTTCATGGCCCTCAGTAGTAACAAACCAGTACACTTGAACTCACTTTTGGCACATTTTACCCAAACATGTTCGATCATGCGCGCGGATGAAAAGTTTTTGGCAATTATTCCCTGTATGTTAGGATTGTTGCCTGAAAATGTAAAACACTTACCTTAAATCCATTTTGAACGTGGCAGTGTAGAAGTTTATACGGAAAATTGACACATTGTGGAGAATACTGTTTGTACATCCGACAAATGCCCATGGGCTATAAATCCAGTCTATATTTGTCATGAACACTTTTGCGCAGAAATCTGGGCGTCTAATGTGAATAAACTTTATAATGGTATTGCAAAGGCAGGCTTAATTCCTGCTTACGCAATTTTGAAGCGCACAGGATTATGTATTTGTAAGGGATATTTTCACACTAGAGATTACTGTTTGTATACAAATGTCTGAGGGCTATAAATCGCATTTGTAATGAATCCTTTTGCGCAGTATCAGAAATCTGGGTGTCTAATATTATATGTATTGGTATTGCGATAGTATTTTTTAACTACATGTAAAACGTCTAAGTAGGAAGCTTTCTTCATTCTGATGGGAACATTGCCTAAGGGCTATTTTTAGAAAACAAACTCAAACTCAAACTTGAGTTCGTCACGTTCAGACTGTTAATAGACTTCCCTTTCATTTATTACACAACCAGCCATATGATTCAGAAGTATTACGTTTTGACAAATTTCGTACTCGAAAACGACAATTTTGGACACGATAAATACAAGTAAAAAATTCTTCAATTGAGTTTGTGTCAAAAAGGAACAAAATAAAGCATTCTGAAGGACAATAATCTAATGAAACTTTGACCTCATTAATTGTTATTTTGTCCAGCAAAGATCAGTGGTTTTTTACAGGGAAGACAAGTTCAGAGTTTTTCTACCCCCGCAAATAAAAGCAGGTTAATTCATAGTTTTTAAAAGAATTCGTTGCATGAAGTGATAGTATGAAGTTAAAAAAAGTTCTCGAGGAATCCGAAAAGCCTAAACATCTTGTTTTTTAGTTTCGAAGAATCTGTCAGCAAAATAAACGAGTAGTGTTAATAGGAACAATTGGGTGGAACAACAATTTGTCACTTTGGTTGCAGAGAGCATAAGAACACCCGCAGAAAAAAAACACTACAAAACATATTAGTTAACTTCCGAGATCTTCAATATTCCCTCTCAGGAAAAAATTTGGTGTAAGAAGGCAAAAAGTAGAACATATGGAAACCAGAAGAACAGCAATTTGCTTGTCTATCATCAGAGTGTATCAGGAATTCATCAGCAAGAGGAGTGGTGCAAAACAAAAAACTTGTGGAAAATAAGTTAAAAAAGAAACTTCTCTTTACTTTATGTTGCTTCTCCATCACTTCAACCTATACAACTCATCCACGGATCAAGACAAAGTAATCAGAACATCAAAATAATTGAAAACTAGCACCCCTTTGTTACATGCAAACACTCTTTTGTACATGATTTTAAAGATGAGGAATTAATTTAAATTCGTACATCCGTCTTTTTCAAACACCATTATTGAAATTTGTTAGGATTGCATCACACATAGATTGTATATGAGTCATCAAACGTCAATTATACATCATTTTTTACCTTTTAATGTACAAGTCCTAGAGTAAAATTTCTGAAGGAAAAGTTGTCCCATTAGTGAGAAATAACACAAAACTACTTTGAAAACATCAATTCTGCTCACATAACATATATATGAGTCATCAAAGATCAATTGTACATCATTTTTTCCCTCTTGGTGTACAAATCCCAGAGAAAAAAAAATTTTTTAAGGAAAAGATTTCCCATTAGTGAAAACTAACATAAAACTACTTTAAAAACATCAATTTTGTTCACATAACATCTATATGAGTCATCAAAGGTCAATTGTACATCATTTTGTCCCTCTTAATGTACAGTTCCTAGAGAGAAATTTCTCAAAGAAAAGTTGTTCCATTAGTGAAAACTAAAACAAAACTACCTTAAAAAACATCAATTTTGCTCACATAACATAAATATTTCATCAAAGTCAAATGTACATCTAATAACATCTAATACATCAAATAACATCAAAGTCAACCGTACATCTTTTTTCACGCTTATTGTACAAGTTCTAGAGAAAAATTTTTTAGGGAAAAATTGTTCCATTAGTAAAAACTAACACTAAACTGCCTTAAAAACATCAAATTTGCTCACATAACATAAATATGAGTCATCAAAGGCCAGTTGTAAATCATTTTTTCCTCTAAATGTACAAGTCCTAGAGAAAAATTTCCTAAGGAAAAGTTGTTCGATTCGTGAAAACTAACACAAAACTACTTCAGAAAACATCACTTTGCTCACACGACATATATATGAGGCATCAGAGATCAATTGTACATCACTTTTTTCCTCTTAAAGAAAAAAGTCATAGAGAAAAACTTATTAAGGAAATGATGTTCCATTAATGAAAACTAACACAAAACTGCTTTAAAAAACATCAATTTTGATCACATAACATATATATGAGTCATCAAAGGTCAATTGTACATCATTTTTTTCCTCTTATTGTACAAGTCCTAGAGAAAAATTTCTTAAGCAAAAGTTGATCCATTAGTGAAAACTAACATGAAACTACTTTAAAAAACATCAATTTTGTTCACATAACATATATATGAGTCATCAGAGGTCAATTGTGCATCATTTTTTCCTCTTAATGTACAAGTTCTAGAGAAAAATTTTTAAGGAAAAGTTGTTCGATTAGTGAAAACTAAAACAAAACTACTCTAAAAATCATCAGTTTTGCTCACATAACATATATATGTGTCATCAAAGGTCAATTGTACATCATTTTTTTCCTCTTAATGTGCAAGTCCTAGAGAAAAATTTCTTACGGAAAAGTTGTTCCATTTGTGAGAACTAACACAAAACCACTTTGTAGTAACAAACCAGTAGTAACAAACCAGTACTTGGAACAAAAAAAGGAACAAAATAAAGCATCCTGAAGGACAATAATCTACTGAAACTTTGACCTCATTAGTTGTTATTTTGTCCAGCAAAGATCAGTGGTTTTTTATAGGGTAGACAATCGTCGATTAGAAAGAACACGGTTTTTCTACCCCCGCAAATAAAATCAGGTTAATTCATAGTTTTTAAAAGATTTCGTTGTATGAAATGATAGTATGAAGTTAAAAAAAAGTTCTCGAGGAAGCCGAAAAGCGTAAACATCTTGTTTTTTAGTTTCGAAGAATCTGTCAGCAAAATAAACGAGTAGTGTTAACATGAACGATTGGGTGGAACAACATCTTGTTTTTTAGTTTCGAAGAATCTGTCAGCAAAAGAAACGAGTAGTGTTAATAGGAAAAATCGGGTGGAACAACATTTTGTTACTTTGGTTGCAGAGAGCATAAGAACACCCGCAGAAAAAAAACACTACAAAACATATTAGTTAACTTCCGAGATCTTCAATATTCCCTCTCAGGAAAAAATTTGGTGTAAGAAGGCAAAAAGTAGAACATATGGAAACCAGAAGAACAGCAATTTGCTTGTCTATCATCAGAGTGTATCAGGAATCCATCAGCAAGAGGAGTGGTGCACAACAAAAAACTTGCGGAAAATAAGTTAAAAAAGAAACTTTTTTTACTTTATGTTGCTTCTCCATCACTTCAACCTATACAACTCATCCACAGATCAAGACAAAGTAATCAGAACATCAAAATAATTAAAAATTAGCATCCCTTTGTTGTATGCAAACAGTCCTTCATGCATGATTTTAAAGAAGAGGGATTAATTTAATTTCGTACATCTGTCTTTTTCAAAAACCATTATTGAAATTTGTTAGGATTGCATCACACTTAGAATGTATATGAGTCATCAAACGTCAATTAAAGATCATTTTTTGCCTTTTAATGTACAAGTCATAGAGAAAAATTTCTGAAGGAAAAGTTGTCCCATTAGTGAAAAAAAACACAAAACTACTTTGAAAACATCAATTCTGCTCACATAACATATA
This sequence comes from Convolutriloba macropyga, assembly GCF_964194025.1. Classification (NCBI taxonomy): domain Eukaryota; kingdom Metazoa; phylum Xenacoelomorpha; order Acoela; family Convolutidae; genus Convolutriloba; species Convolutriloba macropyga. Next base: position 9,567,958 of record NC_134469.1, read on the forward strand.
TAAGAGTCACCAAAGGTCAATTGTACATCATTTCTTTACCCTTATTGTACAAGTCCTAGAGAAAAATTTCTTAAGGAAAAGTTGTTCAATTAGTGAAAACTAACATAAAACTACTTTAAAAACATCAACTTTGTTCACATAACATATATATGAGTCATCAAAGATCAATTGCACATCATTTTTTTTCCTCTTAAGGTACAATTCCTAGAGAGAAGTTTTTTAAGGAAAAGTTGTTCCATTAGTGAAAACTAAAACAAAACTACCTTAAAAATATCAATTTTACTCACATAACGTAAATATGAGTCACCAAAGGTCAATTGTACATCATTTTTTCCCGCCTAATGTACAAGTTCTAGAGAAAAACCTCTTAAGGAAAAGTTGTTCCATTGATAAAAACTAACACAAAACTACCTTAAAAACATCAATTTTGGTCACATAACATAAATATGAGTCATCAAAGGTCAATTGTACATCATTTTTTTCCTCTAAATGTACAAGTCCTAGAGAAAAATTTCTTAAGGAAAAGTTGTTCCATTAGTGAAAACTAACACAAAACTACTTCAAAAAACATCAATTATGCTCACATAACATATATATGAATCATCAAAGGTCAATTGTACATCATTTTTTTTCCTCTTAATGTACAAGTCCTAGAGAGAAAATTTTTAAGGAAAAGTTGTTCCATTAGTGAAAACTAAAACAAAACTACCTTAAAAAACATCAATTTTGCTCACATAACACAAAAATGAGTCATCAAAGAACAATTGTACATCATTTCTTCCGGCCTAATGTACAAGTTCTAGAGAAAAACTTCTTAAGGAAAAGTTGTTCCATTAGTGAAAACTAACACAAAACTACCTTAAAAAACTTCAATTTCGCTCACATAACATAAATACGAGTCATCAAAGGTCAATTGTACATCATTTTTTTTCCTCTAAATGTACAAATCCTAGAGAAAAATTTCCTAAGGAAAAGTTGTTCTATTAGTGAAAACTAACACAAAACTGCTCCAAAAAACATCAATGTTGCTCACATAACATTTATATGAGTCATCAAAGGTCAATTGTACATCATTTTTTTCCTCTTATTGTTCAAGACCTAGAGAAAAATTTCTTAAGGAAAAGTTGTTCCATTAGTGAAAACTAACATAAAACTACTTTAAAAAACATCAATTTTGTTCATATAACATATATATGAGTCATCAAATGTCAAATGTACATCATTTTTTCCTCTAAATGTACAAGTCCTAGAGAAAAATTTCTTAAGGAAAAGTTGCTCCATTAGTGAGAACTAACACAAAACTACTTTGAAAAACATCAATTTTGCTCACATAACATATATATGAGTCATCAAAGGTCAGTTTTACATCATTTTTTTCCTCTTAACGTACAAGTCCTAGAGAAAAATTTCTTGAGGAAAAGTTGTTCCATTAGTGAAAACTAACACAAAACTACTTCAGAAAACATGAAAAGTGCTCACATAACATACATATGAGTCATCAGAGGTCAGTTATACATCACTTTTTTCCTCTTAATGAAAAGAATCCTAGAGAAAAATTTATTAAGGAGATGTTGTTCCATTAGTGAAAACTAACACAACACTACCTTAAAAAACATCAACTCTGCTCACATAACACAAATATGAGTCATCAAAGGTCAATTGTAAATCATTTTTTTCCTCTAAATGTACAAACCCTAGAGAAAAATTTCTTGAGGAAAAGTTGTTCCATTAGTGAAAACTAACACAAAACTACTTCAAAAAACACGAATTTTGCTCACATAACATACATATGAGTCATCAGAGGTCAGTTATACATCACTTTTTTTCCTCCTAATGAAAAGAGCCCTAGAGAAAAATTTATTAAGGAAAAGTTGTTCCATTAGTGAAAACTAAAACAAAACTACCTTAAAAAACATCAATTTTGCTCACATAACTTAAATATGAGTCATCCAAGGTCAATTGTACATCATTTTTCTCCTCTAAAAGTACAAATCCTAGAGAAAAATTTGTTGAGGTAAAGTTGTTCCATTAGTGAAAACTAACATAAAACTACTTCAAAAAACATCAATTTTGCTCACATAACATTTATATGAGTCATCAAAGGTCAATTGTACATCATTTTTTTCCTCTTATTGTACAAGTCCTAGAGAAAAATTTCTTAAGGAAAAGTTGTTCCATTAGTGAAAACTAACATAAAACTACTTTAAAAAACATCAATTTTGTTCATATAACATATATATGAGTCATCAAATGTCAAATGTACATCTTTTCTTTTCCTCTTAATGTACAACTTCTAAAGAAAAATTTCTTAAAGAAAAGTTGTTCCATTAGTGAAAACTAAAAAAAACTACTCTAAAAACATCAATTTTGCTCACATAACATATATATGAGTCATCAAAGGTCAATTTTACATCATTTTTTTCCTCTTAATGTACAAGTCCTAGAGAAAAATTTCTTGAGGAAAAGTTGTTCCATTAGTGAAAACTAACACAAAACTACTTCAGAAAACATGAATAGTGCTCACATAACATACATATGAGTCATCAGAGGTCAGTTATACATCACTTTTTTCCTCTTAATGAAAAGAGTCCTAGAGAAAAATTTATTAAGGAAATGTTGTTCCATTAGTGAAAACTAACACAAAACTACCTTAAAAAACATCAACTCTGCTCACATAACACAAATATGAGTCATCAGAGGTCAATTGTAAATCATTTTTTTCCTCTAAATGTACAAATCCTAGTGAAAAATTTCTTGAGGAAAAGTTGTTCCATTAGTGAAAACTAACACAAAACTACTTCAAAAAACATGAATTTTGCTCACATAACATACATATGAGTCATTAGAGGTCAGTTATACATCACTTTTTTCCTCTTAATGAAAAGAGCCCTAGAGAAAAATTTATTAAGGAAATGTTGTTCCATTAGTGAAAACTAAAACAAAACTACCTTAAAAAACATCAATTTTGCTCACATAACTTAAATATGAGTCATCCAAGGTCAATTGTACATCATTTTTTTCCTCTAAAAGTACAAATCCTAGTGAAAAATTTCTTGAGGAAAAGTTGTTCCATTAGTGAAAACTAACACAAAACTACTTCAAAAAACATCAATTTTGCTCACATAACATTTATATGAGTCATCAAAGGTCAATTGTACATCATTTTTTTCCTCTTATTGTACAAGTCCTAGAGAAAAATTTCTTAAGGAAAAGTTGTTCCATTAGTGAAAACTAACATATAACTACTTTAAAAACATCAATTTTGTTCACATAACATATATATGAGTCATCAAATGTCAAATGTACATCATTTTTTTCCTCTTAATGTACAACTTCTAAAGAAAAATTTCTTAAAGAAAAGTTGTTCCATCAGTGAAAACTAAAATAAAACTACTCTAAAAAACATCAATTTTGCTCACATAACATATATTTGAGTCATCAAAGGTCAATTGTACATCATTTTTTTCCTCTAATTATGTACAAGTCCTAGAGAAAACTTTCTTCGGGAAAAGTTGTTCTATTTGTAAAAAATAACACAAAACTACTTTAAAAAACATCAATTTTGTTCACATAACATATATATGAGTCATCAAACGTCAATTGTACATCATTTTTTCCTCTAAATGTACAAGTCCTAGAGAAAAATTTCTTAAGGAAAAGTTGCTCCATTAGTGAGAACTAACACAAAACTACTTTGAAAAACATCAATTTTGCTCACATAACATATATATGAGTCATCAAATGTCAATTGTACATCATTTTTTTTCCTCTTAATGTACAAGTTCTAGAGAAAAATTTCTTAAGGAAATGTAGTTCCATTAGTGAGAACTAACACCAAACTATTTTGAAAAACATCAATTTTGCTCACATAAAGTATATATGAGTCAGCACAGGTAATTTGTACATCATTTTTTCTCTCTTAATGTGCAAGTCATAGAGAAAAATTTTTTAAGGAAAAGTTGTTCAATTAGTGAGAAATAAACTACTTTACGCAAACCTAAATACTGCTCACATAAAGTATATATGAGTCATCAAAGTTCATATGTGCATAAAATTCTCCTCTTAATGTACAGGTCATAGAGGAAAATTTCTTTATTAAAAGTTGTTTAAGTAGTGAAAGTTAACACAAAACTATTTTACAAAATTTAATAAAGCTCATATAAAGTATACATGAGTCATTTGTACATTTTTTGTTTCCTCTTAATGTAAACATAGAGAAAATTTCTAAAGCAAAAGTTGTTCAATTAGTAAAGAGTAACAGAGAACTACTTCAGGAAAACCTAATTACTGCGCACATAAAGTATATATGAGTCGTCAAAGGTCATACATACGTCACTTTTTTCCTCTCAATGTACAAGTCATAGAGAAAAATTGTTTGAGGAAAATTTGTTCTATTAGTGAAAACAAACGCAAAACTGCTTTGAAAAATGTCAATTGCGCACGAGTCTGCTTTGAAAAAACTGCTTTGAAAAATGTCAATTGCGCACGATCTCAATTGCTATATGAGTCATCAAAGGTCATTTTTTCCTCTTAACGTACAAGTCATAAAGAAAAATCTCTTAGGGAAAACTTGCTGCTCAATTAGTGAAAACTAACACAAAAATGTTATAAAAAATGTCAATTTGGCTAACATATTTGATATATGAGTCATCAAATGCAGCTTGCACATCTTTTTTCCTCTTAATGTTCAATCCATAGAAAAAATTTTCAACAATTTCATTTGTACCTCAATTTTTCTCCTAATTTACAAACCTAGCGGAAAATTTGTTTGGTTGATGTTGTTCCTTAGTGAAAACTACCAATAAAATACTTAAATTGGCAGTTTCGTCCATACAAAATATCTATAGAGAGTCCCGAAAGGTCAATTGTACGTCAATTTTTTTCCTTTTAAATTACAAGTTCCAGAGAAAAAAAATGTTTCGTAGCTAAAACTAAAACAATACTTGAAAAAATATCAATTTTGTTTACATAAAGTATAAATGAGTCATCAATAATTGCTTGTGCATCGCCCCCTCCTAAATTTACAAGACCAGAAAAAAAATTCTCATGCGAAAGTTGTTTCGTGTGTCATCATGAGTCATTTAAATTTATGTGAGGGTCATTATAAGTACATCGTTTTGCTCTTAGCTTATTAGTTACAGTGAAAAATTCCTTCTATAAATTTGCTTTGTATTTGAAAGATAACACAAAAAAATTAAAATTGTATCAATTTTGCTCATAAAAGGTAAATAGAAGCATATGTAAAAAAAAGGGTCAAATGTACATCATTTCTTTCCACTTAAGGAACAAGTCCTGGAGAAAAGTACAAGTAAAAAAAATACGTTCATTTCTGAAAAACAACGCAAGATTATTTTAAAATGTAATAGTTTGTGTCAAAAAAATATAAAATGAGTCATCAAAGGTTTATTGTACATCGTTTTTTTCCTCTTAATGTACAAGTTGCAGTGAAAAATTCATCAAATAAAAAGCTCTTTCCTTGGTGAAAATTAACAAAAACTCACTTTACTTTGCATTAGTTCTTTTCATATAACGTATGTACGAGTCAGCAATCGTCAATGTTAGTCATTTTATTCCACTTGAGGTACAAGTATCGGGGAAAGTTCTTTCATTAAAAGGTTTTTTGTAAGTTAAAACTCATCCAATACTACTTAAAACTTTACGCAAACTAAAATGAGACTCATTTTTCACTTCATAATATACAAGTCTCTGAGCGAAACCTTCAGAGACACATTTTTTCAAGAAAATCTCAATCAATCAGCAAAAACTAATGGAAAAATTTTCAAAATAGTATCAGTTTAGTTCACGAAAATGTAAATGCGTCATTAAAAGTCAATTTTAAATCATTTTTCGCCCTCTTAATGTACCCAGAGATTGGATATTTAGAAAAAACTTGTTTCATTAGTGAAAACTAACATGCAAATGATTTGAAATGTATTAGTGTCGGTAATGTAAATTATATATGCGTCATCAGTATGTGTAATTGTACGTCATTTTTAATCCGCTCAATTTACATGTCTCGGAGAAATAATTCCTAAGTAAAAGTTGATTCATGCGGAAAAATTTTAAAAAATTATTTCAAAATGTATGAAGCTCAGTCATATAAGCTATAAATGAGTCATTAATAGTAAACAACAAATCATTCATTATCTTTCAATGTACAAGCAGTAGAGTGAAACTTATTCAATGAAAGTTAGTTTTCTGAAAAGAAAAATCGTTCAAAGGACTCGGACGTACACTATCTCAGATCACATAATGTACAATAATACAGCAATTTTTTGAAAACTTTTTTTTACTAGAAAGTTGTTTTGAAAGTAAATTCTTCAATGGAAACTTTAAAAAAATCAATTTCGAGCTCATTGTCGAGAAGGAAATGTTCGGTTGTTTATAGTTTCCCATCTCTCAAGGTACAAGTGTTATACGAAAATATACCGAATGATAATTTCCTTCAACTCACACCAAACTGTGTTACAGATTACTATGCTTGAGTTGGAAATAACCGATGTACGTCTTACTCAGTGTTAATTTTTTTTGTAAAAGTAGCTAGAAGACACCAACATTTAAGAGTTTTTCATTAGAAAAAATTCCTGAATTTTTTCCAAAAATGGTAGACAAAGGATTTGTTGTTGGCTGTGCAAACTGGTTTTTCGTAACGTAATTTTAACGAAACAAAATACGCACTTGCAACAAGAATCAATATTTTTTTGAAAAACGAAGCAATGAACCATGCATGCTAGAAAAACTAACAAATAGAACTCTAAGTGCATGCATGGTTCATTGCTTCGTTTTTCAAAAAAGAAAAAAATAATGACTCTTGTTGCAAGTGCGTAACTTTGTTTCGTTAAAATTACGTTACGAAAAACCAGTTTGCACAGCCAACAACAAATCCTTTGTCTACCATTTTTGGAAAAAAATTTTGGATTTTTTTAAATGAAAAACTCTTAAATGTTGGGAGTAAGACGTACATCGGTTAATTTCAACTCATGCATAGTAATCTGTAACACAGTTTGGTGTGAGTTGAAGGAAATTATCATTCGGTATATTTTGGTATAACACTTGTACCATGAGAGATGGGAAACTATAAACAATCGAACTTTACCTTCTCGACAACAAGCACGAAATTGATTTTTTTAAAGTTTCCATTGAAGAATTTGCTTTCAAAACAACTTTCTAGTAAAAAAAGTTTTCAAAAAATTGCTGTATTATTGTACATTATGTGATTTGAGATAGTGTACGTTTGAGCCCGGATGAATCATACGTAATGCAAGTGCGTAAAATAGATGTACCTTTGAACGGTTTTTCTTTTCAGAAAACTAACTTTCATTGAATAAGTTTCACTCTACTGCTTGTACATTGAAAGATAATGAATGATTTATTGTTTACTATTAATGACTCATTTGTAGTTCATATGACCGAGCTCCATACCTTTTGAAATAATTTAAATTATTTGTTCCGCATGAATCAACTTTTACTTAGGAATTATTTCTCCGAGACATGTAAATTGAGCGGATTAAAAAAAATGACGTACAATTACACATACTGTTGACGCATATATAATTTACATTACCGACACCAATACATTTCAAATTTTTTGCATGTTAGTTTTCACTAATGAAACAATTTTTTTCTAAATATCTAATCTCTGGGTACATTAAGAGGGAAAAAAAATAATTTAAAATTGACTTTTAATGACTCATTTACGTTTTCGTGAACTAAACTGATACTCTTTTGAAAATTTTTCCGTTAGTTTTTGCTGATTGATCGAGATTTACTAGAAAAAATTTGTTTCTGAAGGTTTCGCTCAGAGACTTGTATATTTTGAAGTGAAAAATGAGTCTAATTTTACTTTGCGTAAAGTTTTAAGTAGTATTGGATGAGTTTTAACTTACAAAAAACCTTTTAATGAAGGAACTTTCCCCGATACTTGTACCTCAAGTGGAATAAAATGACTAACATTGACGTTTGCTGACTCGTACATACGTTATATGGAAAGAACTAATGCAAAGTAAAGTGAGTTTTTGTTAATTTTCACCAATGAAAGAGCTTTTTATTTGATGAATTTTTCACAGCGATTTGTACATTAAGAGGGAAAAAAACGATGTACAATAAATCTTTGATGACTCATTTTATATTTTTATGACACAAACTAATACATTTTAAAATAATCTAGCGTTAATTTTCAGAAATGAACTTATTTTTTTACTTGTATTTTTCTCCAGGATTTGTTCTTTAAGTAGAAACAAATGATGTACAATTGACCCTTTATTTCACATATACTCTTATTTAGCTTTTATGAGCAAAATTGATACAATTTTAGGTTTTTTGTGATATCTTTCAGATACAAAACAACTTTATAGAAGAAATTTTCCACTGTAACTAATAAGCTAAGAGCAAAACGATGTACGTAAAATGACTCTCACATAAATTTAGATGACACATGATGACACATGAAACAACTTTCACATGAGAATTTTTTTCTTCTGGTCTTGTAAATTTAGGAGGGGCGATGCACAAGCAAACATTGATGAAACAATTTTTTCTCTGGAACTTGTAATTTAAAAGGAAAAAAAATTGACGTACAATTGACCTTTCGGGACTAATAGATATTTTGTATGGAAGAAATTGCCAATTTAAGTATTCTATTGGTAGTTTTCACTAAGAAAACAACCTCATCCAAACAAATTTTCCGCTAGATTTGTAAATTAGGGAGAAAAAATGAGGTACAAATGAAATTGTTGAAAGTTTTTCTCAATGAATTGAACATTAAGAGGAAAGAAAAGATGTGCATGTTGCATTTGATGACTCATATATCAATTATGTTAGCCAAATTGATATTTTTTATAACTTCTTGGTGTTAGTTTTCACTAATTGAGCAGCAAGTTTTCCATAAGAAATTTTTCTCTATTACTTGTACGTTAAGAGGAAAAAATGACCTTTGATGACTCATATATATTCTTTATGTGTGAGCAATTTATATTTTTCAAAGCAGTTTTGCGTTTGTTTTCACTAATAGAACAAATTTTCCTCAAACAATTTTTCTCTATGATTTGTACATTGAGAGGGAAAAAATGATGTACATATGACCTTTGACGACTCATATATACTTTATGTGTGCAGTATTTAGGTTTTCCTGATTTAGTTCTCTGATACTCTTCACTAATTAAACTTTTGCTCTAGAAATTTTTCTCTCTGATTTTTACATTAAGAGGAAACAAAAAAATGTACAAATGACCTGTGCTGACTCATGTATACTTTATGTGAGTTTTTTTTAAAGTTTTCAGAATAGTTTTGTGTTAACTTTCACTAATTGAACAACTTTTAATAAAGAAATTTTCCTCTATGACTTGTACATTAAGAGGAAAAATGATGAACATATGAACTTTGATGACTCATATATACTTTATATGAGCAGTATTTAGGTTTGCCTAAAGTAGTTCTGTGTTACTTCTCACTAATTAAACAACTTTTACTAAAGAAAATTTCCTCTATGACTTGTACATTAAGAGAAAAAATTGATGTACATATGAACTTTGATGACTCATATATACTTTATGTGTGCAGTATTTAGGTTTTCCTGATTTAGTTCTCTGATACTCTTCACTAATTAAACAACTTTTGCATTAGAAATTTTTCTCTATGGTTTTTACATTAAGAGGAAACAAAAAAATGAACAAATGACCTGTGCTGAATCATGTTTACTTTATGTGAGGTTTTTTAAATTTTTTTAAAATAGTTTTGTGTTAACTTTCACTAATTGAACAACTTTTAATTAAGAAATTTTCCTCTATGACTTGTAAATTAAGAGGAAAATTTGATGAACATATGAACTTTGATGACTCATATATACTTTATATGAGCAGTATTTAGGTTTGCCTAAAGTAGTTCTGTGTTACTTCTCACTAATTAAACAACTTTTACTAAAGAAAATTTCATCTATGACTTGTACATTAAGAGAAGAAATTGATGTACATATGAACTTTGATGACTCATATATACTTTATGTGTGCAGTATTTAGGTTTTCCTGAGGTAGTTCTCGGATACTCTTCACTAATTAAAAAATTTTTGCATTAGGAATTTTTCTCTATGTCTTTTACATTAAGAGGAAACAAAAAAATGAACAAATGACCTGTGCTGACTCATGTATGCTTTATGTGAGTTTTTTTTAATTTTTTTAAAATAGTTTTGTGTTAACTTTCACTAATTGAACAATTTTTAATTAAGAAATTTTCCTCTATGTCTTGTACAATAAGAGGGAAAAAATGATGTACAAATGACCTGTGCTGACTCATATATACTTTATGTAAGCAAAGTCGATGTTTTTTAAAAATATTTTGATGTTAGTTTTCAATAATGAAACAACATTTCCTTAAGAAATTTTTCTCTAGGAATTGTACAATAAGAGGAAAAAATGATGTAAACTTGACCTTTGATGACTCATATATACTTTATATGAGCAGTATTTAGGTTTGCCTAAAGTAGTTCTGTGTTATTTCTCACTAATTAAACAACTTTTACTAAAGAAATTTTCCTCTATGACTTGTACATTAAGAAGAGAAATTTATGTACATATGAACAGTGGTGACTCATATATACTTTATGTGAGCAGTATTTAGGTTTGCCTAAAGTAATTTTGGGTTACTTCTCACTAATTGAACAATTTTTCCTTAAGAAATTATTCTTTATGACTTGTACATTCAGAGGGAAAAAATGGTGTACAAATGACCTGTGCTGACTCATATATACTTTATGTAAACAAAATCGATGTTTTTTAAAATATTTTGGTGTTAGTTTTCACTAATGGAACAACATTTCCTTAAGAAACTTTTCTAGAGGACTTGTACATTAAGAGGAAAAAAAATGATGTACAATTGACCTTTGATGACTCATATATATGTTATGTGAGCAAAATTGATGTTTTTCAAAGAAGTTTTGTGTTAGTTCTCACTAATGGAACAACTTTTCCTTAAGAAATTTTTCTCTAGGACTTGTACATTTAGAGGGAAAAAATGATGTACAGTTGACCTTTGAAGACTCATATATATGTTATGCGAACAAAATTGATGTTTTTAAAGTAGTTTTATGTTAGTTTTCACTAATGGAACAACTTTTCCTTAAGAAAATTTTCTTTATTACTTGTACAATAAGAGGAAAAAATGATGTACAATTGACCTTTGATGACTCATATATATGTTATGTGAGCAAAATTGATGTTTTTTAAAGTAGATGTTTTTATTGTTATTTTTAAAGATGTTATTTTTAATGATGTTTTTAATGTTAGTTTTAACTAATGGAACAACATTTCCGTAAGAAAATTTTCTCTAGGACGTTTTTCATTAAGAGGAAAAAAGTGATGTTGAATTGACGTCTGATGACTCATTTATATGTTGTGTGAGCAAAATTGATGTTTTTAAGGTAGTTTTGTGTTAGTTTTCACTAATGGAACAACTTTTCCTTGAGAAGTTTTTCTCTAGAGCTTGTACATTAAGCGGGAAAAAATGATGTGCAATTGACCTTTGATGACTGATATATATGTTATGTGAGCAGAATTGCTGTTTTCATAGTAGTTTTGTGTTATTTTTCACAAATGGGACAACTTTTCCTTCAGAAATTTTTCTCTAGGACTTGTACATTAAAAGGCAAAAAATGATCTTTAATTGACGTTTGATGACTCATATACATTCTAAGTGTGATGCAATCCTAACAAATTTCAATAATGGTTTTTGAAAAAGACAGATGTACGAAATTAAATTAATCCCTCTTCTTTAAAATCATGCATGAAGGACTGTTTGCATACAACAAAGGGATGCTAATTTTTAATTATTTTGATGTTCTGATTACTTTGTCTTGATCTGTGGATGAGTTGTATAGGTTGAAGTGATGGAGAAGCAACATAAAGTAAAAAAAGTTTCTTTTTTAACTTATTTTCCGCAAGTTTTTTGTTGTGCACCACTCCTCTTGCTGATGGATTCCTGATACACTCTGATGATAGACAAGCAAATTGCTGTTCTTCTGGTTTCCATATGTTCTACTTTTTGCCTTCTTACACCAAATTTTTTCCTGAGAGGGAATATTGAAGATCTCGGAACTAATAGGTTAACTAATAGGTTTTGTTGTGTTTTTTTCTGAGGGTGTTCTTATGCTCGCTGCCACCAATATGACAAAATGTTGTTCCACCCAATTGTTCTTATTAACACCACTCGTTTCTTCTGCTGACAGATTCTTGGAAACTAAAAAACAAGATGTTTAGGCTTTTCGAATTCCTCGAGAACTTTATTTTAACTTCATACTATCACTTCATACCACGAACTCTTTAGAAAACTGTGAATTAGCCTGATTTTATTTGCGGGGTACAAAAATTCTCAACTTGTGTTCTTTCTAGTCGACGATTGTCTTCCCTGTAAAAAACCACTGATCTTTGTTGGACAAAATAACAATTAATGAGGTCAAAGTGTCGGTAGTTTATTGTCCTTCAGAATGCTTTATTTTGTTCCTTTTCGACATAAACTCAATTGAAGAATTATTTACTTGTCTTTATCGTTTTCAAACTTGTTGTTTTCGTTTCGAATTTTTTTAAAACGTAATACGTCTGAATCATATGGCTTGTTGTGTAATAAATGAAAGGGAAGTCTATTAACAGTCTGAACGTGACGAGTTCAAGTTTGAGTTTTAGTCTGTGTTCTAAAAATAGCCCTTAGGTAATGTTTCCATCAGAATGTAGAAAGTTTCCTACCTAGACGTTTTACGTGTAGTTAAAAAATACTATTGCAATACCAATACATATATTATTTATATTAGACAACCAGATTTCTGATACTGCGCAAAAGCATTCAAGACAAATGCGATTTGTAGCCCTCAGACATTTGTATACAAACAGTATTCTCCAGTGTGAAAATATCCCTTATAAACATATAATCCTGTGCGCTTCAAAATTACGTAAGCAGGAATTAAGCCTTTCTTCGCAATACCATTATATAGTTTATTCACATTAGACGCCCAGATTTCTGGTACTGCGCAAAAGTTTTCACTGGATTTATAGCTTTCAGACATTTGTATACAAATAATATTCTCCTCAGTGTAAACGCTTGATTATAAACTTATAAACCTGTGCTCTTCAAAATTGCGTAAGCAGGAATTAAGCCTCCATTCGCAATACCAATATATAGTTTATTCACATTAGACGCCCACATTTCTGCGCAAAAGTGTTCATGACAAATATAGACTGGATATACAGCCCTTAGGCATTTTTCGGATATACAAACAGTATTCTTCACATTGTGTTAATTTTCCGTATAAACTTCCACACTGCCACGATCGAAATGGATTTAAGGTAAGTCTTTTACATTTTCAGGCAACAATCCTAACATACAGGGAATAATTCCCAAGAACTTTTCATCCGCGCGCATGATCAAACATGTTTGGGTAAAATGTACCAAAAAGTGAGTTCAGGTGTACTGGTTTGTTACTACTGCCCTCTACCATTGGGGAGGAATTGGAAAGGTTAAAATCGGCAGTTGTCGCCAAAGATGAACTCAATCAAAAATGTTGCAGAGTTCGATTCAGCTACCATTAATAGCTTATTAGGTAGCAGCTGAGATAACTAATTTCTATTCGATAGAATTTTGTCTTCAACAATTGAGTCCCTAGCTTTCTTTCACCTACAATTATGAGTCGTTAGTTTACATATTAAAATCGGGGTTAAATGTTTGAGTTCTGAGAGTTTTATTTTCACACCTCTGTGCTTTCACCCCAATTGTTACTTCAATTATAGGCAATGAGTGGAATCGTTTTGAATCTAATCATCATCAACTGTAGGAATCTCATAACGGGGCTGAAAAATTTGAAGGAATACATTATTGAGGGTGTTGAATAACATTGGGTCAAAATTCGGGTTGAATTTTAGGGTTTTTAAAAGAATAGGTGTGAAAACACTGAACACCGTTAGACCATGAGTCGGCGCCCGATCCTGTCACTGTTATATTTCTAGAAAAATTAAAATAAATCTTAATGGGCAATTTTTCTCATAGATGTCGCTTGGTTGGTAAGTTGGGGTTTATACAAGAATGGGGGTGAAAACACTGGACACCGTTAGACCATGAATCGAAGCCCAATCCTGTAACTGTTTATAACAATTTTTCTAGCAAAATTAATATAAAACCTAATAGGCAAAAATTCACATGAAAGTGCCTTGGATGATACGTTGTGTGTTTAAAAGATCAATAGCTGATTATCGCGTACTTATATCTCAGTTAAAGGGAAAGTTACGAATCTCAAAGTTAACTCAACGATTCAATATCAAATTTTGCAACACTAAGTTCTAAAGTAAATTAACTTGCTTCTGTGGAGTAAAGTTTTTCACTGACTGAATTCATCAGCTTTACTCCGTTAATTTTAGCAAATCATTGGGCGTGTTCAAATAGCTCTGTTAAAGTTGTATAGGTTTCAGAGAACAGCTTTCAAAAATGAATAGAAGAGCTATATAAGCAAATTTTCTCAAGGAATTATTCGAATGTTCCGCGAGCGAATTCTCCAATTCTATTATTAAATGTGAACAAACTAAAGCCTGCTTCAGCAATGATATAGCCCAATAAAATTTGTTCATACAGCCTGATAAAATATGGGACTGACTTGTTCATTACAATTTGTACCAATACAAAAATGTAAATATAGTACCTATGGACAGTCAGAACTTACCGGGTGAACATAATACAGATTTATAGCCAGTACGATCCAGCATTCCTACCGAATAAAGTGGACCACAGTCCATTTTAGTTCTTTAATTCGACAAGTCATCTTAATTCAGGTGAAAAGTGCTTTAAAGTGTACGATACGGCGACAAGGGAACAATTATCCCGGAGCCGAGTGACATTGTAAATCAGTACTGATGCATCATATTCCGATAGTAGAACGTTAAATCAGTACTGAATCATAGTGTTCCAAGGGTAAAGTTACCTTGCATTATGTTCACACCAAATGTAGAATCAGTTTTTTTTCATGAACTATCATGAACATTACTAACGTAGTTTTTTTCAATGATCATAATAAAAAATCATACTATAATTTGTAATTATACAATGTCTTTGTCCTCTGTCACCAAATTGTACAATAAATTAGCGCAGTAATAATTAAAGGTTGGGGTGCTGGCTGTTAATGGCTAGCGCTCGTTGACTATTTTTTAAAAAACAAACGCTCATCAATTTTCCCCCAACTTTGGACTCGTTCTCTGGGAATCGGAACTTTCTACAAACAGACGAGGAAGTTATCACTCATATTTCCTGGATGAGGGCCTCAACTGCCATGGAAGCATTTCACACTCTGGCCAGAATGTTCAGTCTCATTAACTCTGTAATTCTGGTTCTGGTTTTGAAACACTTTCACGTTCCATTGGAAAATTTGTGGAAAAAATTGAATCAACGGAGACAATGATTGTATAATCGAAAACTGAAAATTAGCGTCATAAGAGACTGCATCAAGTACCATAAAATTGACAAGTTTTATAAAATCTGCTTGATTTTAAAAATGGAATACACCTTAGATCATAATACATAGGTTCTTTTACCGTTACTATAGTACACCAAATTACCCCTAAAGTACCCCTCAAAATGAACATGGTACCTGCTCTTGCTTCTTGATGGTCGAACTCAGACGCTAAGGCACGATCAACTCAACTCGCCATTAATCAGAAGCAAATGTAATTTCGCAAAAATAAAATTCAGCTCTTACCCCTTTTGTTCCCATTTTATTCAATAAAAGTTGCCCTCAATAAAATTATCTTAATTGAGAGGTAGATTTACCGAGCAACTTCGTTGCCGAGAGGTCGCTTTTACAAAAAACAACTATTTTTTTAAAAAAATATTAGTTAAATATTCGCAGCAATAGTCGAGCAATAGTCGTTTCCGTGTTCATCTCTGGGTTTTATCATTGCTAATGTGGTCAAATAGTTATTTATTTCTCGGAGCAAGCATTTCTCTTTTCTTATCTGTTCACAAAAAAGTTTGAAAAGGGATTAAATTGTAAAACTCGAGGACACGTTGTTGCGTTACAGTTTTGCTCACCTGTATACTAGGTATTAATTGACACATTTGAGTTAAATGTATTGCTGGATATAACTTAGGAGTTTTTTTCGCGCGTAATTGCTGGTTTTCGAATTGTTGGTTTTGAATTTAAGTTTTTTGCTTCTGACTGAATTTGAGGGACCTCATGGTTTCAAAATTGCCAATTTATCTGTGTTTTGTTCAACTCTAATTCTGAGGACTCTGACACTCAAAAGTTTCAGAAAAGTTCTAACTGTTTCGAAAGCTTTTCACAACTTATTTTAGTTTTTTGCCGCTTTGCTTTTGTGATGTTTCAGGGCACATTAGCTGTTTAAACATAAATACCAGCCGTGTTGTCTTTTATTCTTTCATTTGTGCTCTTTTTGTTTGCACAAAAGCTACAAGATGTTCAAATTTTTGCTGAATTTTTTCTAATAATTTTTATAGTGCTTTCTTTCGATTAGTTTTAGAGGATCAAAGATGTATGCATTAGTTTAAAGCTTATTAAGTTGCATACTATTTTGTTGTTAGTTTTGTGTTTATATCAACGTTTAAATTTGAGGTAAATGACAACTAAATTTGAACATATCGGCTCGAAAGTTTGCTGCTACGTGCGATTTGTTTTTGTTTTTCTTTATTATGCTCTAAGTTAAATTTGCAACGTTTGATTTTAGTGACTTAAGCACAATGTTGTCTAATGCTATTGTTATGCTCAATTGCGCTGGATGAATCCAATTGAGTTGCGAATGTCCAATTACAAGTTAAAGTGGGCAATTGCGTCGCAATTGGCGAGCTACTTATTTCTAACTGAGTTGTTAGTATTTAGAATGGTCAAATGCGGCGCGATTGGCACTTGTCAAAGTTACTGAGTAAATTTAGAAGCGTTTTGCAAGATTTAAATTAAACTGAATTCCAGAGTTACAAATGGGAGAATGAAAGATATAATTGATTACAAATGAAGAAAAGGTTTGTTCAACTTAATCATGAACAAGGAAGCAACTTTAAGATTTGTTTATAGTATGAACAAATGAATTTCCTGCCTAGACAGTATGAGCAGACAATACTTTGCTAAAAATGGGGGGAAGTAAACTTAACTAAAATCAAAATAGCACTTGTCCTTCAAATGGAACTAAATAATATAATTTGTACTAAATACGGATATGGATATGTGAAGGGTATCCATTGCCGTATGACATTTCCCCCTCTTTGAGAGAAAATAAAATTACTACTTAAAATCAGAAAATTACTAATTATTCACCGGTTACTAAATAATAAAATATTAAATAATAAATAAAATATAAGAGTTTATGAAGTTTTAGTTTTATCTATTCAGTATCAGAGTTTTCCGCATTCTCCGCTTGGAGAAAAGTCATCTCCCTTGGCAGATTTTGGGGGTCCTCAGGCCATTCGTTTGAGCTTCTTGCATTTCCAATGTCTTGATTAGAGTTTTCAGAATAGTCTTCCGTATTTCTGACTTTTTCTACAATAGTCTGAGATTTTGGTGTTTTCTTTTTCAGAGTTCGCTTACTCTTTCGTACTGAGGAAGTGTCCGAGTCTGAGGTGTCACTAATTGTAAGCTGTATTTTTGCTGTCTTTCTCAGAATAGGAGTTGGTGTATGCTGTTTGGATCAGGCCATTTGCGTCGCAGATGGTCCAGCTGTATGAGATGTGGTCGGTTGTGGTGCAATTGCGCTGAATTGGAGGATTTGTGTCAAATCTGGCCGATTGAGAAAAGCTTTGTCGTGTTTTGGATTTCTTTTTGGGATTCTCATCTTCAAGGATCTAACTACATTACTAGTGGAGGAAATCCACGATCTGCCTGATGAGACTACACTAACATCGTCAGGCTGTTTTTTATTTCGTTTTATTTTCTTATTCCCTGTATTCTTTCTTATCAGGTCCCGCTTATGTTTGTATAATTTCTGTTCAATTGTCTTCTCGTTTATCTTTTTCGGTCGTCTTTCAATATATTGTGAGAGGTCAGTGTCCCGCTCAGCACGCGTACCGAATTTTGCAATGTCAGAATTTCTGACTCGTACTTCTTGTCTATTCGGTTCCTTAATTACGCTGGTTTTAGGGCTCACTTTGCAGTTGCAGACTGTGCTCCCCAGTGCCAATACCTCGTATAAACCATCCAGGTTTTTCTTTTGTTGTTGGTTCTCGTGAAGTTTTCTGGCCAGCTTTACTTGTATGCTACGTTCAGAACAGGGAATTGATCGAAAAATTCCCTCCGATTTAATCAGCCGTTATTCCCCGTCATTTCGTTTGTCCTGTTCAGCTCTTGCTTTGGCACTTGCGGCGCAAATGACGCGTTCTATCTCTGTGTCTGAACAAAGGGCCGTATCTGCCCATTGTTCCTCTGACAGGTATGACCGACCAGGAATTGTATCTTCGTCTAAATAATATTTAATTATTGCATTATAATTAAGGTTTTTAATATTGGATTTAGTAGTGATATTTGATATAGGTGTATTACATTTCCTACCAAAATGTGTCTCAAATGATGTGATGTATATTGTTTTATGTTTAGATATTCTTAGTCGTTGTATTATTGCTTTAAGTGAATTTTCTAAGTCAAATTTTTTATTTAATTGAGACTTCATACAAGATAATTGACGTTTAATTGTTTGAATATTACGTTCTACTAATCCAATTGCTCTGTGATCATTTGCTGGTGCATATATAGGTGTAATATTATTTTCTGTACAGAATATATCAAACTTTTTTCCTGTAAAACATCTAGCCTGGTCTAATCTAATAGTTCTAGGTACTCCGTGTTGATAGATATATTCATTTAAAAATTTAAGTACATTTGGGCCTGAAGCGTTATTTACTATTTCTGCTATAGGATATTTTGTATATCTATCTATACTTGTAATAAAATATTGTTCTATGCTCTTTTCGTTCAAAATTGGACCGCCAAAGTCTATTTGTATTTCGTCATTTGGTTCACTACATTTTGGAAGAGGTGCCCATTTGCGGTGCGAAATCACTGATTTAAGGTTCTTACCAATTTCTGTGCATGCTTTGCACTCAGTGGCTTTTGCCAGAATATCTCTATGTATGTAGGGCCACCAAATAGTTTGTGCAAGGGATAGCATGGCAAAACTTCCGGTATGTGTTGATTGGATATCTTCCAATACCGCGTCTTTAATCGCCTTTGGGATTGCTATCCGCTCATCCAAGCACACACAGCCAGGCTTGACACTCAAGTCCCGCCAGTAGGAAAAAAGATAGGGACTTATCTCATGTAATCAGTCTGGATCATTCCGGAGAACACAATCCCGAACCTCCTTGAGGATTGCATCTTTGCCTGTTAGGATGGCCAGGAACTTCTTGCTAAAGACTTTGTTTAAAGTCCCGGTGAACAAGATATCGTCTGTCTCCTCAATCATGCTACCATTGGGTGTGTCTGTATTTGAGGTAGTGTTGGTTCCCGGCGTAGAGGGGGTGGTATCCGAAGATGTCAACCTTGCTTTGGTTGGAGTTGATTTGGATCGGGTAGCTTTGGCTTTCGACATTGTACTAATAGAGTTGACTGAATTATCCAAGATGGAAAGTTTGTTTTGTGTATTTATTGTGGAGTTATTTGTAAGGTGAATTTGGGCAAAAAGCGAGTGATTCTTGTGCAAGTGGTATTTATACTTTGGAATTTTTGTTTTCGTGCTAAATTTAGCGTTATTAGGTGGATTATTTGACTTAATACCATTAATGGGCTTTTTTGGGGATAATTGCTCAAAGTGTTCACATTCTTTACTGTCTGACATTTGCACTTCTTTAGCAGCGATTTTGTTAATGGAATGTGAATTATTAACTTTACTTTTATTTGGTGCAAATTGGAATTTTGTAACTTTAAGTGGCATTTGCGATGCAATTGGATGTATAAAATGCGGATTAGATTCAGAAGTAGTAGGTGTCAATTGCGTCGCGAATGATGTTTTCGGTAGTAAAGGGAGTGATTGCGATGCAAATGCTTTATTGCGTATATGTGAATTTGAATGTTGTAATGTAGGCAGTTGCGGCGTGAATGGCCGTTTTAATTTGTGAGATGGCCAATTTGACGTTAATATGCTAGTGAATTTTTTAGTTGCATTTTGTTTATTGGTAATCAAATATTTCATAGAATCACGGATTTTTGAGATTGTTGCCACAACAAAGTCCTCGTCATATGTAGATATCTTTTTAGCTCTCGCATATCGATTTCTTGATATATAGTCAACGAGACCCATTTTTGCACCTGGCATATGTTCTATTGTGAAGTTGTACGGAAGTAGTCTATCTATCCATCTTGATAATCGGCTGTTATACGATTTGTTTAATCTGTGCTCTTTGAGTATGGACAGGAGAGCTCTGTGGTCTGTCACTACAGTAAAATTTTTTCCGTACAAATAGTATTTAAAGTAGTCAATTGACCAATCTATTCCCAATAACTCCAATTCATTAACACTATAGCGTTCCTCTGTTGAGTTGAGGAATCGTGACGCAAATGCTATTGGTTTCCAACCGTCTGATGTATTTTGCTCCAAGGCGGCCCCCAGTCCGGAATGAGATGCATCACATTTGACTCTGACATCAAGTTTTGGGTTATAATGGCTATTTTCTGTGCTATTAGCGATTTTTTCTTTAATTAGATTGAAATGTTTTGTGTGTTCTTCTGTCCAGATAAACTTTACTGATTTTTTGCGAAGTGGTCGAAGTGGGTGACATAGTTGTGCAAGGTGTGGTATGAATTTACCAATATAGTGGACTGATCCTAAAAATGATCTAAGGCGTTTCAGTGTCCTTGGTGGTGGTATTGTTAATATTGCTGCAGTTTTACTTTCTAGGGGTGAAATTCCAGTTTGTGTAAGTTTGTATCCTAACCATTCAATTTCAGTTTTTGCAAAATGGCATTTTTGAAGGTTAATTCTTAGATTATCGTCGTCTAACTTTTTTAAACATTTGAAAACATATGCCAAATGGTCTGCTTCAGTCCCGGTACTGACGATTATGATGTCGTCCAAGAAGCAATATGTATTTTGTAAACCTATAAGAGTGTAGTCCATAGCTTTTTGAAATTCTGCCGGCATATCTGTAAGACCATAAAAACCAGTTTTGAATCTATATGTACCAGTAGATTCTCCGCAGATGATGTTAAAATTACAATGTTTTGTTGTGTCGTGGTGTAATTTTAATTGGCTATAAACATACTTTAAGTCTAATGTGGTGAAATACGCTTGTTGACCAATTTGTGTGTTGGTAAGGTGCTGTGATATAGTATCAATAAGCATGTCCATATTAGGCATTTGATATTTATTTTTATGTATAGCTTTATTTAGTACTTTGGAATCTAATGCGAGTTTTATTGATTGGTCTTTCTTTACTGTGATAAAGATCGGGGAAATGAAATGTTCATCGGAACAACTAGATAGTTTTTCGACATGACCTTCAGTCTGTAATCTTTCTAATTCCGCTGACACTCTAGGTTGAAGATTTATCGGGACACGACAACCTTTTTGATGCTTTGCTGTAAACTTTTGATGAAACTTTGATTTCGCAACATGTGTTTTGGACAAACCAATTTTTGATACTAAATGAGGAAATTGCGTCGCGATTGTCTCTTTAATTTTACATGTAGAGGTATTAATGTTATTAACGCATTTACCATTATCAGGTTGTTGTTGTACCACCGCAAGTCCCAGGGTTGTGAAAAGGTCTCTCCCGATTATGTTTCTATGCCCATCTTCTACCACAGTGAACACTGCTGCTTTATCTTTCCACTGGTTGTAGGTGATTGTGGTTTCCAAGTGTCCAAGAACTTTTATGGGTTCGTTTGAAAAAGTTTTCAAATTTCTTTTGTCTTTCGCGTCGGTCCACTTTGCAAATTTTGTGGTTTGGAGAATTTTTTCTGCCAGGGTTTCCGTTATGATGCTAACGGCACTTCCACCATCGATCATTGCTAGTGCCCTAACTTTCCCCAGTTGTACCTCTACATTTAGTGGTTCCAGCTGATGTACCGAGTCTGACAAAATCACCGCCACATAATCATCTGAGTCGCTATCATAGTTTGAGTCATACACCTGATCATACAGTTGTTGGTAGCTCGTTATGTAATTAACAGATTCTTCATCATCACTCTTTTCGGGAGACTGATCGATTTGATTGACGTTCGGTTGTTGAGCTTTCTGTGTTTGCCCCGGTGACTTTTTTGGTTTGCGACATTTTCTTGCGAAATGGCCAGTGATACCACAACTATTACATTTTTTTCCATTCGCGGGGCAAATCTGTTTATGGTTATGACACCAACGCAGGCCACAATTCATACAAATACTTGTGTATTGATAATTCTGAGGTACAGTTCGGTATCGTGTGCAATCTCACTTGGTTTGTTGGGCATTCGCGTTGCGATTGCGTATTTGGTGATTGTTAATCAAATTCACAGAGTTTGAGCTTGACATCAAATTCTGGTTTTTCTTGTGTTGATTCTGCGCTCCCATCTCCATTTGGATAGCTATCTTCAATGCTTTGGACGGCTCGACTGTTTCTTTCAACAGTTCTTTTTGAGTCTCATGATCAATCATATTTAATATGAATGCATCGCGAATCAAGGTAGTTTCTTCACTACAGAGGGTACAGTTCTCTGTTAATTCTATGAGACGATCATATAAACTTTCGACAGATTCTCCCTTTTGTTGCTTACAAGAGTAGAAAACAAAGCGATCATAAGTTATGTGAAAGAATCCTCCATTGCCTTCCACAATTCTCTGAAAGGTTGTTTCTCGATTTGGAAGTGAGGGTGTTTACTTTTGAAAATTCGTCGTCCCTCCGTTCCAATACTCAAGTACAATAGGGATATCGCTTTCTGTTCGCAAATTCCCCACGGTTTATCTCCACACAAAATCCCAATCTCATCAACCTTTTTACAGCGGTTTTGCCAGTTGACTTTCAATTGTTGATTACGGACTTTCCGATCTCGTTCCGTCGCTTGGGTATGGTTTTCTACTGGATCTTCGTAGGTTGGTTCGGGTGGGTAGGTTACTGTTGATGGAGGGTCGTTTAACAGATTGTCTAACTGAATTCCCTCTTTAGCTAGTAGAGCCAATTTCCACTGTTGTGTCCATTTGTCCCACGTCAGAGAAGGTGCTGCTGTCGGCTTTTCCCAAAATGCCTCTATGTCAAAGGCACTTGTCAAAGTTACTGAGTAAATTTAGAAGCGTTTTGCAAGATTTAAATTAAACTGAATTCCAGAGTTACAAATGGAAGAATGAAAGATATAATTGATTACAAATGAAGAAAAGGTTTGTTCAACTTAATCATGAACAAGGAAGCAACTTTAAGATTTGTTTATAGTATGAACAAATGAGTTTCCTGCCTAGACAGTATGAACAGACAATACTTTGCTAAAAATGGTAGGAAGTAAACTTAACTAAAATCAAAACAGCACTTGTCCTTCAAATGGAACTAAATAATATAATTTGTACTAAATACGGATATGGATATGTGAAGGGTATCCATTGCCGTATGACAGCTATTATAAAATATGAATTTTCTGCTATTTTTATGGCTTTGCTTTGTTTTTTTTCTATTTGGATATATGACATCGAAAACATCGTTTTTCCAGCATACAGTCTATGTTTTTTTTCTTCATATGCAAATGGCAATCGGATGCCAAAACAATAAAAGCAAAAACTTCATCAAAAAGCTGAAATACTTTTTGCTGTTTTTGTTTTTATTGTGTTCTACATTCTTTAATACATTTTGCGAGTAAAAAAGTATTATTTAATAGTTGGATATGATAAATTGCTCAATATAGGCAATTTCAAAAAATGTTACAGAAGTCAAATCAAATCAGTCATGATTTATATCTTTGCTTTTAATAAGCTTTAAACTTAAAACAATTTTAACATCACTCAGTCGCAAATATCTGAAAACCGGAAATACTTCTGAAAAACTGAGAGAAAAGGCATAGTGACACAAAAAGCCATATCGTTTGCAAATAACATCTCGTACCGAACTCCAAGTCCATACCATTATAGGCACGTCTAAATGCAAGTGTTACTTCGTTTCTTCGTTTCGCGGGTGTCAGGACAATTTACCCAATGCCATCATACCCAATGCCAATATACCCAATGCTACTATACCCAATGTACTTTGATACTTCCGTTCAATAATCCGACAACAAATAAGCAGTCATTATTACCCTATGCGTTAACATATTTAATGGCCATGGCCATGTGTCAGCGGCCCGTGGGACTTGATATGAAACTATCACAACCGAACATTGGATTAAATTATCCGCTTGTTAAATTTTACGTGTCAGAGCTATTTTCTGCTAATTAGTACTAGGATTATGGAACGAAAATATCAATGTGAAATGGTTATAATGGCATTGGGTACTTTGGCATTGGGTATAATGGCATTGGGTATTTTAGCATTGAGTATAATGGCATTGGGTAAATTGTCATGTAACCGTTTCTCGGTACTGGCCCAGTCTTAATACAAATCTTACACGGGTGGCAAATATTGGCCGTAACTTGAACAACATATGTAGGTTGATTCCCAACTCAAAGCCATTTTTTCAAGAATTTTCCAGTAAAAGTTTTGAAATACAAATATGTAACGTGCTACGTTTTCGAGATTCGCGGGTCGAGGTGTCACCGCTAAAAATCGCTAAAAGATGTAAGATTTGCGGTGAATTTGAGTAAAAGTGTAAGATTTGCGTTCAATGCGATGAATGCGGTGAAAAAAAACTTTTAAGCGGTGAAAATTTTTTTCAGCGCTTAAGCGGTGAAAGAAAATTTTTCACCGCTACCAGCAGAATGCGGTGAAAAAAAAATTCACCGCTAAAATTGCAAATCTTACAAATATTCACCGCGCTAATTTGAACGCTTATATTTTATTCACAGGAAATATTATTAACGTAAGTGACAGATGGCGCAGTGGATTACGAAGTTGTTGACACCAATGAGGTAGAGGTTCGAACCCTTCTACGGGCGTTTCTTTTTTGTAAGAATTCCGGTGAATGAGGTGAACAAAAATTTTTCACCGCAAAATTCAACGCAAATCTTACAAAAATTCACCGCTTTCAGCGCATTCAACGCTAGAAGATGCGGGCGCTTTGCGGTGAAAAAAGTTTTTTCACCGCTATTCACCGCTAATCTTACATTATTTTTTGACAAAACCTCTACCCGGGTTGATTTTTAGCCACATTCCCAAATTTCTTTTAAACCAACCCAGAACTCTGCAAAACGATGAACTAGCACATCCAGGGTCAGAGGAGGTCACATTAGAAGGTTTTCAGCGAACTGTTTTTTAGCTGTTTTCAGCAGTTTTGAGCCAAATTACAACCCGACCAAAATTAGCCTTATTCAATGTTTTTTTTGTATACAAAGAGTTCAAATTTTCTTCAAAATTTTTCAGATATACCAAAATTCGAACCTCACGAAACATGTGAAAAACGTTTTGTCAAAAACAGGCACAACTGTGAAGGATTCATCAAGACTTTTTAATCCTGAATCAGGTCCCTATTGACTCCATTTTGGTTCCAAATGCAACCAAGAGTGCTCAGAAGTACAATTTTACTCTGAAAGAAGACTGATCAGTGTATATTTTGACATAAACAGAATCTGTACGAGTGTAAAAAAGTCTATATACAGTTTCTGGATTTACAATGATTCAGTACTTAAATGCTCTGAGTGCTAAACCGAGGTAATGTAATTTAAAATGAGATAACGTTCTTGCTTTTCCATTGCTAGTTATAATAAATCTAGCTTTATGCATACTTTGTATCCATTCTTAGTGCGGAACCCAATATTTTGCGCCATATTAAATCTCATGTTTAAAATCTGTTTAAAATCTCATCGTGTTTGAAATCTCATGATGTTATGACAACTGGATATGCAAAAAAGAATTCAACTCTGAATGCTGACAAAACCTAGTCAACAAAACCGAACGAATTTTCTTTACAACCTTAAAGCAAAATATGGGAGAAACAAAATTACTAGTGATTCAATAGATGGCTTTTGAAAAAAATGAACTCGTCAATTTAGTCATTCACCTATGATGACGTTCATAATTACCCTGTTGTCGATGAAAAAAATACGCTTGCAAGAACCTTGCAACCAATTTAGCAATTGAATGAACTTTTTGAAAGATCCTTTTAGGATGCTTACAAAATTTAAATCATCTTGAAAGGGTCTGGCATGATTTTGAATTAAACTTACTTTTTTCCTGATTACCTGGCTGCATTTGGCGGTTGATGGAGCTGAAATAATTAATCAACTGTCTGATTATCTAGACTAACGTCAAAAATTCTTCTTTAAAATACTACTTAAAAAATACTAATAATACTATTATAATCAGAGCCTGCCGTTTCTGCATGAGAAAAAAATTCAAAGAAAAACGAGACAAGAAGGTGACATTTTTTTCCGGCTACTTTTTGTAAATAAGTATCGTTAAATTTTACGTTTGTATGTGCAACGTTTTCGCACCAAAAGTTCGATCAGCTCAGGATATTGGGATTTTTTGTTTTCAGCAACATCAATTTTATTTATAGAAAAAAAGAACTCAATTTTCACTGTCTCAGAGTTAGACAGCCCGAAAAAACTATTATTTTCAAGGTTTAGTAATTTCTATCTAGGAAGCATTTAGTTTCTTATAAAGTCAACACGGTTTGAATTTTTGATTCAAAAAATAAACTACAAAAGATCTGGGTTAATAAAAAATAGTTAATAGTGCCAAAACATTAAAGAAGCTTTGAAACTAAACATTAAAGCACAGTTCCAGTTTGATTAAAAGTTAACAATGTCTACTGTTATTTTTGTTAAATATTCAATTGAGTTGTATGTATATCAGGACAATAAACGATTAAAACTGTGTAGAAACTGTGGAACGATGAAGAAAAAACACTCATTTGAAGTTTGACACAGAAATGCGTTTCGGTTTTGTAACATTTTCTAAGCCTTTTTTTCCTCCTTAACTATTTCCAGAAAG